>NW_025335268.1:123320611-123326582 GCF_004798865.1 Varanus komodoensis
ACAAACACACACACTTCTGCACATATATCTGCTTCCAAAGTGGAGCCCTCATTTGTATAAAGGGATGGAAAAGCTTGCCACAGTAAATGATGCTTTAGCATAGCCATCATTTCCCCTTGTCCCCACCTCCTCCTGCCTTCCTGCTCCTTGTTATCCTGTTGTCTGCAAAGAACACGCCCAAGGTTCCTTTTGTTTGCGTGTCTGGAAGAGTCCCAGGCCACTGTGCCAACCCTTGCAATCATGTACTTCTGCTCCTAATCTGATAACTCATCCAATCAACTGTGAGCAGAGCTTGCCCTACTAATTTCAAGGGCAAGCAAAAGTACAGCAAATAAATGAGAGATGTTATTTTAATTTGAGTGCTACTCTACTGATTAAACACTTGTATCTTTCTGAGATAGGCCTCCCCTTCCCAGGGCTACAGCCTCTCAAACACAAACACACACACACCTCCCACCCCTTACAATTGGACTCTTTAAATGCCTAACTGCAGAAGGGGAGATTTTCAGGATGGGGTGTGTTTGAGTGTGGGAGAGAGTGGGACTGTTGATAGGTCCGGGCAAGCCCACTCTGGGGCTATGCCAGCAGTAGAATGTTTTTGGGATGCTGCCTTTCCCATTTGGGGATGTAGCTCCACCCACAGTTGGCAGACAGTTCCTTGCAGTACTTGCTTGGAGCAAATTTGGCCCTCAGGCCAAAATCAGTTTCCCACCCTGATTTAAGGTTAGAGTTAGGGGAACAAATGTGCTCTCCAGGTTGCACACTGGAAATCCTGGATCCCATAAGACGAAGGGATATTCACCCCTTTCTCTGTATGTAGCCTCAGGTCTGGGACTGGGGTATGGGCAGCTCTCCCAGCAGGAGCCCCTGCCTGAGTCCCCGGGATGCTTTACTGCAGGCTGTCTCACTTTTCCAAAGGCCTGTGAGTTCTAGGATGGCAACAAGGGGCTCATCCTCCTGGATCCCAGTCAACTTCACCCCTCCCCACCCCACTCAAACAGTCACATTCTGCAAGCATCATTGTGATTCCCTGCAGTGAACTAAAAATAACTCCCACAGCTGCCGGCACAGCAGAAGCCATCCAAGAGAGCGGGTTATAAATAGCCTAGAGATTGTTGCTACTCTCCCCTATTGTACTCTGGTTGCCACTTCCCTCTAGCCTTGGGTGTGTATACAGACACAAGGTCTGTGAACTCTTTAAAATAGCCTTGGATTCATTGCCTTGCTGTGATACAGGCTGCAATGCACACGCTCAAAAACATCACCTGAAATAACTCTGCTGTGGAATTCAAGTGCAGGCAGCCTGCCTGCTCTCTGCTCTTGGAGTGAGGCTTTAATTGTAGGAGAGAATAAACTTGGGGAAATTCCATAACACTTTGGCCAGCTTCCATCTTTCCGGGCACTCAGTGCCAAGAAATTCCAGTGTGAAGAGGTGTGGGCCTTTTGAGGCTTTCCCTTGGCATTTATTTAAAGCATCACTTTGTGATCATTATTGGCTAGGTTTCTTACTTCACTGAGCATCCTCGGATCATGAAGGGCAGGGATGTCAATGACCACCCCCCTTGGCTCAAGTGGGGACAGCTGGCCCTGTTTTCCCCACCTTTCATCATCACCATCCTCATCACAGTGTAGTTCCCACTCATGATGGAGGTATGCATGCAAGTCTACAGCCGGTGTGCAGACTTTAAGAGTCAAGCTGCATGTGCTGGATCTCTGGAGATACCCCATTGGAACAAGAAAAGGACTAATTGGAAATGAGATGTGAGGAGATCATGAGCCATGCATTGATTTCAGCTCAGGATCACAATCCATTCTGTGAACTGGAGTGGTCTTCTGACCAAGAAGGCAGCCCAGTATGTTGCCCTTGTACTGAAAGAAACACCAACTTTCCAAGAGCTAAAGCCCAACCATTTTGTACAAAGGAATCTTGATAAAATCATTTATAGCTGCATAAACCAGAAGAAGGGGATCTGTAAAAGACAGAGGAAAGAAATGGGGTTCAACTGCTCAATGTGGATGGCAAAATGATAACAGATGACAAAGAAAAGTCAGAAGTGTCCAATACTTACTTTGGCTCAATCTTCTCCCAGAAGAAGATCTATGACCTTTATGATGAAGGGGAAGTACAAGCTGAAGGAGCAGGATGGCAGCTCAAGGTTGATAGGCAAATAGCAGGGATCATCTAATTAGGCTGAATGAGTTCAGATTTACAGGGTACGATGAACTCTGTCCTAGAGTCATAAAAGAGCTGGTGGAAGAACTTTGAGAACCACTATCTATTGACTTTGGGAAATTGTGGAGGAAGTGCCTGATGACTGGAGAAGGGCAAATATTGTCACTATCTTCAAGAAAGGAAGCAGCAGCAGCAGCAGCTACAAACTACAGACTAGTCAGTTTGACATTAATCCCAGGGAAAATTCTGGAGCAGATTATAACGCCACCAGTCTGCAAACACTGGAAAACAATGCAGTTTTACTAGAAGCCAACATAGATTTCTCAAGAACAAATCCTGCCAGAGTGATGTGATTTCATTTTTTGTCTGGGTAATCTCCCTGATGGACTGTGGGAATGCTGTGGACATGATATATCTTGACTTTAGCAAAGCCTGACAAAGCGTCCCATGATAGTCTGATTAGCAAACTAGCTAAAAGTGGGCTATATGGAACAAGTATCAGGTGGATCCACAGTTGGCTACAGAAATGGACTCAAAGAGTGCTCTTCAATGGTACCTTCTCAAACTAGGGAGAGGTAACAAGTGAGCTACTGAAGGGCTCAGTCCTGGGCCCAATACTTTTCAACATTTTTATTAATGATTTGTATGAGGAAGTAGAGAATGATGATCACATTTGCAGATGGCACAAAACTGGGTGGGATGGCTAATACCCTGGAAGACTGAAGGAAGATTGAAGGTGATCTTGATAGGTTGGAATGCTGGGCTGAAACAGCAGAATGAAACTCAATTGGGACAAATGCCAAATTTTGCACCTAGGAGAAAGAAACCAAATGCATTGTTACAAGATGGGGAATACTTGGCTCAACGATACTGTAAGTAAGAAAGATCTTAGAATTTTTGTAGATCATAAGTTGAATATGAGTCAACAGTGTGATGTGGCTACAAAAAAGGCAAATCCCATTTTAGGTTGCATTAATAGAGTATCAGTTCCAAATCCCATGATGAACTAGTTCTCCTTTACTCAGTGTTGGTTAGGCCTCACCTGGAGTACTCTGTCCAGTTCTGGGCAGCACAGTTTAAGAAAGATGCAGACAAGCTGGAAAGGGTTCAGAGGAGGGCAACACGGATGATCCAGGGACTGGAAGCAAAGCCCTAAGAGAGCAGCTTGAAAGAACCGGACATTTGTAGCCTCAAGGCGGGAAGACTGAGGGGAGATATGATAGCACTCTTCAAGTTCTTGAACGGCTGTCACAAAGAGGAAGAGCAGGATCTCTTCTCAATCATTCCTGAACGCTGGACATGAAATAACAGGCTCATATTGCAGGAAGCTAGGTTCCAGCTAGGTATCAGGGAAAATGTCCTGACTTAGAGCAGTATGAAATGGAACAAATTACTTAGGGAGGTTGTGCGCTCTCCCACACTAAAGGCATCTAAGCAGCAACTGGACATCCAGGTTGGACCTGATGGCCTTCTGGCCCCTTCCAACTCTACTATTCTATAGTTCTCTTCAGCTGAGGTGCACCTTCTCTCAGGGAAAATATTTTGGAGGTTTTATGCAGGTAGTGTGTGGGGCTCTCCCTTCTCTGTCTCTTTCTCTCTCTTTCACTCACATCCCTTTTCATTCTCTGCCATTCCTTTTCCCTCCTCTAACCTCCTGCCCAGGAGACTGCTGGGAAAGGGACAGATTAGCCTTTGCCAGAGGTCTGAAATGATTACTTGCAGAGGGTCTTTGATATTAGGCTGATGGCCACAGGTGTCCACCATGGACAACAAGACAGCACGGATCCCGCATTTGCACACAATTGCCTGTTTATGCCATCCATCAGAGACGTTGTTTCAAAATTCCTCATCTCCCTCTTGCAAAATAGTTGGTAGTAGCCAAGCGGATGTATGTGTTTGCCTGTGTGCAAATGTAGCGCAATCAAAACGCACACACATAAAGCCTGTCTCTCCCACCCTTGCAGAGAAGAGGCCAGTGAGCATGTGTGAAGCGCACTGAAGCACAAGGTGTGCACTACTCACAAAGCACAATGTGTGGGTCAGATTGGAACAATGTATTGTGAAAGAGGGTAGCAAAGATTGCATGGCACCCTGTCCTTGCAGATACCTCTTCATAAACCCTTCCGCTTGAGGTGCTCCCGGGTGGCCTCCCCCAATAACGGCAGCCCTTCTGTGCATGCCAAGTGCTAGATCTGTGCCCTGACACCCACCATCCATGTGAGAGTCACAATCATTTCCATGCTGAACCAAAGGTGGGGGGCATAGCAACCATGCTAGCACAGAGCTAGTGGGCACCTTAACTTGAGTTATTTCTGTTGCAGTTCCTGTTTTAATGTTGTCATTGCTGGGAAAGCTGATGGCTAGAAGCACCGTTATAAATAAATCAGAATGAGCTGGTTTTTCTCACAGTATGGTGAACTGTTGTGAGTGTGTAAACACCCTCCTTTTCCTGTGGCATGCTTGCAATAATGTGCTTTTGCCAAGCCAAAGTTTCATGTGCTCCTCAGCAAAAGGCAATGTGAATACCTCAGCAAGCACTGGCGCAGCCGGGGTTGGATCTGGGTGCAGCAGGCAAAGAAGCACAGCCATGGTGGGGCTGTGATTTTAGTGAGTTTAAAATGTAAAAATGCACGTGCTTCAGGTGATTTTTACGTAAAAATCAGGTTTGGCAACCTTCCTTTTTTCCCCTCTATGGTGAGAATGCAGAAGCACATGGAATGCATGTGATTGCCAAGGGAGGGGGGACCTGGGAGTTGTGTGCTTCTAAATGGGGCCCTGATATGACCAAGAAGCCTGTAGTCTGCATTGCCCGGCTGCACCACTGTACGAAAGCATCCTAAATGGGAAAGAAAGCCCTCTGCAACAGCTCTTGCTCGGTGAATAAAAGTGTGTGACTTGGGCTGGAATAATGCAGGTAGGAGGCAAGCACAGACTGTTGCAGCCTGTCAAGATGCTTTGGGGCCTTTGGTGCTCTGGAGAGACTGACCCAGTTTTACTGCACGTCCGGACCTGACTGTAAGCTGCTGCCTATTCCAAGGTAGCGTGAAACAGCCTCTGCTAGCCATTCCTGTGTGTGCATATTTGCCAGCAATGACCGGTCTCTCATCATGCAGGTCATTGTATCTTTAATGGTGGTGTGGATGTGGGGATTTTGAGTGGCAGCTTCCACTCGCAAGTCCCCTTGCAAGATACAGGGTTCCTGAACTGCCAGCCGCTTCTGGCTGCATCCTGAACTGGCAGTGTGCGGTCGGTCATCATCTCCAAAGCTACTGCCAATATCCTTGCAAAGAGGGGTAAAGGATTTGACAAGAGCACCAAATCCTCCCTCCCCTCACAATCCTACAAATTCTGGCTCTTCTGCCTTCTTTCTTCCTCACCCGCACCAGTCGTCAACTTCCCTCCCTCCCAGAGTCTTAATTAATGTCAGGTTTTAGCTTGAGCATCTTTGATTAAACTAATGGTCCAGGATGTCTGGTTGATGTTTCATTCTTGTGAGTTGATGACCAGAGATGAACTCATGATATCTCTGGAGCATTTTGAAGGCAACAGCCATGCTTCAAGGTGCCAGTCTTACAGCTGAGAGTGTGTGTGTGTGTGTGTGTGTGTGTGTGCATCGCAGAGGAAGAGAGAAGGCAGGGGAGACAGAAAGGTTCCAGGTCAAGCTTTTATTTTGCCCATTCATTGAATTTTACAGGTGGTCTTGATGAAGACCACCCTTCCCTTTGCAACAGTGCCTTGTTTCCTCAGCCTTTCCTCTAACTTTTTCCTTCCCACAGAAAATCCATTAAGGAGGAAAAG
>NW_025335268.1:123326682-123366367 GCF_004798865.1 Varanus komodoensis
AGAAAGCTAACCATACTATAATATGCGCACTATAATACAAACACACAATGTTTGCACTATCTACTTGGCCTTAGCACCAGTCATTATGCACAACAGAAAAAGACTGGATAGGAGGTCACTGCCTCCAACACTAACAACTTCCAGCCCTGCACTCTCAGAAAAGGATTTGCATTGGAGGAGTGACAAGTTCTGGAGACATCCTTCCAGACAGAAAGAGATGGCTAAGCTGCACTGTCTGAATTTCTAGTAGGAGGACTTTCCCTCCCCACCCCGTGCCCTTCCCTGTCTCTTTGCTGAATATACAGAGACTGCATGGATTCCCTCACACTGGAGATTCCAAGGTTCTGCTGAGCAAACACTGTTCTAGAACTACCCAGCTCCCTACAAAACTGCTACTTCAGGGCCAGAGGCTTCTGCCCTTACATGCCAGCAGTGGTAAAAAGCATTGACTAGATCTGAGATACACAAGACTCATCTTGGACAAAATACATTCAAATCCTCTTTCCCTGACTACACAACAGCCCTGCAATTAAGTCTGCACACTCTTCATTTCTGTGCCTCCCACAACCTGAAGTTCAACAAATAGTGGCAAGTGGCCCACAATCCAGAGAATCACGACCCACATGCATTTACACCCACAATCTGGGTGGGTTTCGTCCCCTGATGCAAGTACTGATGTGCATGATACATACATTCTGCCCACTCATGACTCACTTTTTCTCTATCCATATGTTGGGAGCTGAGCTCTTTCCTTTTCAAACAACAGACACTCCTTTTACATAAAAGCACTTTATTTCCAACTTATATCCAGCAAATTGAGAGCCAACAGAGGAAGGATCTCTGAGCAGGCATACAGTGCTTCACTGAACCCAAACTGAACCTAAACTAGAAACTATTTCTGAGAACCCTCCTTTTCAGAGAACCCTCCTGGAGAAGGGCTGGGCTCTTAGATCTCCACAGGCCCTCTAGTTGCTAACTCTTCTCTCCTGATGCCACATCACAGGGTCAGGAATTGAACCAGGCTTCTCTCCAAGTCCCTTCCTGGTACTTCCAAACCCTGTTGGTTCCCAGGACCTTCCTGAACACCTGGAGTTGGTGACCTTGAGATAACCTCTCCCTCCTCCACTATCTCTATGTTCCTGGACCGTGTTTCCCAGCCCTCACAATGATTGTCCAAAGATTGACCCTGGAAAGTATGCCAAGAATAACTGCCTCTTTCATTGCCAACACCACACCACCTTCTCACATTTTATACCCACCATTCTTCCAAGGCGCTCTCAATACAAGCAGATGTTTCTAATATAAACTTTGACAAACTTTGTATATGTTATGCATATATATTGCACTGTACGGAAGAAAGGTGAGGTTATAAAGATCCAACAGGTAGCATAGTGAACATAATGTAAGAACATTTTAAAAAAGGCAGACCAATGGTCTATCCAGTCCAACACTCAATTCATATGGTGACAGACCAGCTGCCTAAAGGATCCCTCAAGCAAGATGGGTGCAAAGAAAAATTACTCCCTCTCCATTTTCTCCAGATTATGCATAATCTGTGCATCTCTGTCGTGTCTCCTCCTACTCACCTTTTTCTAAGCTAGTAATCTCAGCTGTTTCCTCCAGTCTTTCCTCCACACTTCACTATGGGTTCTATATTCCTAATATGCTAGAGCAAACATGAGACTCCTGCTCTCCTAGCTAGCCGCTGGCTCACTATATTCTGCTACCTCTGCATCATGTTCTCTCCCTCTCTTTCTCCAGAGCTGCTTCTCCTGGCTCAGGCATGTTGGTGAGGCTCAGAGGCAGATTAATTAGCTCAGGGATGCAGGGAGCGAGGTGTGAGCCAGGGCCTTGTGACAGATGCTCTGTCCAGATGGGCAAAGTGACTGTTTGCTCCCCTCTGGAGAGGGAACAGTACTTTCCCTTAACTGGAGCCATTCCTACTCTTGGCAAAATAAAAAAAAGGTGCATCTCAAACAGCCTGGGAATTTTTCCAGCTCAAAAGTTTTCTTCTCCAGCTGATTACATGGTGGGAGGCCCAATGCCAGGATTACTGAATTTGCTGCATACAAGCTGGAGAAACTCTTGTTGATATCACATATTTTCCCTGCTGCTCGAATTCCCTGTAACTGCACCCATCCCACAGAAACAGGAGGAGTTTCATCAGAATTTCATCAATATTTTCCCTGTAAACAGTCTCCACCCCGAGAATAGAGAGACATTATTTCAGGGAGTGGTTGAAATTAGCAAGATTCACTGCTATCCTGGGGGTGCGATATCCTGGTGGATATTGGAGCAGCTCCAGGTGGAGCTACATGTTACACACAAACTTGGGTAGCAAAACCCCAACAGTCACTCCTATTAGGAAAACGTCACTTTGGAAGGGAGCAATTTGGAGCAGTGAAGCTGTGCCTGCCTATTCCAGCTCTCCTTTCCCAATTCTTCAGCCGCTTTCCCTTTTTCTGCTTCACAACTTTGTTCATGTATTTATTGAGAGCATTTTCACCCCACCGTTCAACTAAAGAAAAGCTGCACACAGATTACTAATACAACAGGTCCTGCCCTCTGGCTTACATTCTAGAAGGCAAGGCACAAAGGTTTATAGAACTGGAAGGCAGGAGGGAGAAAAGCAAAATTCAGGCACCAGGTCTTGGTTTCAAAGTTCCTATGGATGATCTTGCTGCCGGGGATAGGAGAAAGGGGCCCCTGCCCTGTGTCTTCTCAGCCAGTTCCGAAGCCTGAATTCAGAGCCCAGGGTCTCTGGGGGCAGGGGCTGCAGGGGTGAGGTGGTGGGCCGAGGACAGACACCTCCCTGCTTCTTTTTTGGGCATGCCAACTGTTCCCCCAAATTACTTTGCAGCATCAGCCTGCAGTCGCATCCTTGGAAAGCAATTTATCTCATCCTGGCATCTGTGGAACCCACTCCCTAAGCCCTCCTTCCCAACCGAGCATCCTCCAGATGTGTGGGGCACCAGGCTGAGAAGGCTGCCCTGGACCAAGGACATTCAGGATGTTTTTAATACTCTATTTGTCTGGCTCACGGATCTCTTGGCAGGTGGATGAGAGGCTGTGGCATGGGCAGCCTGTCAGCCGCAGACATTTGAATGGAATGCAGAGTGTATGTCCTCCCGTTTCACAGTTTATTTTACACCCTATTAGATTCCAGCTGGCGAGAATGTGCCCTATAAATATACATAAGGGCCCGTTCACATGACAATTTATTTGGACACAGATTCCACAACTGCTTGGCAGAGGAGTGGAGACTTCAGCGTGCGCAGAGCAAGGCACCGCGCTGAGGTTTTGAATGCTGGCTCAGGAGCGGCTTCTGTGATGGTCCCAAACACCAAGCAGGGGCTGATGTACAAACTCCAGCAATTGTTCAAATGTATCACTTTACTCTTTTAGAAGCTTCCTCCCAGGAAATGAAGGCAGCTTATATGGAAGGGGGGTAGATCTCCTTTTATCTTCCCAACCGTCCGCAGAGGCAGGCTAAGGTAGAGCGGCTTGGCCCAGGCTCCTTGGTGAGAGTCATGAATAAGCAGGATTCAACCCCATGTCTCCCCGGCCCAAGTATGCCACACTGGCACATGGAAGACATTCAGGGAGGGAAATAGCTTTCTTGGCAGATGCCGGCTAGAGATAATGGGTCCTTCTTGAAAGAGAAGGCTGTTTAGTGCATCATGCAGAGGCAGGCTTGACTTTGCACCAGACCTGAGTGTGCTGCCCGGCAGAGAGGGAACCTCGGCCAGTTCTGTCCTTTCTTGATTGCTGCAACTGTACAATGCACATATTTACATACCCACATTGGTCACATTCGTATTTTGACATTTTAGATAGATGCATACATAAAACATCTTCTATGTCCTTCACAAAGGCACCACTGCCACTCTGGTGCAGTGATCCGGGTGTTGGGCTGGCATCATGGAGACACAGGCGCAACCCCCCACTCAGCTATGAAGCTCACGGGTAACTTTAGCCCAGCTGCCATTGCTCAGCCTGCCTACCCTCCAGGGTTGATGTGGCAACGTAGGGGGCAGAACCTTGGATCTTCAGCTCCATCAATGCAGCTTGCTTTTAAATTGGTCTGACAGGAAATTCTGAAGATTTTTAGTCTACCTTCAGTTTCAGGAGAAACATGTTATCTACTGCTGCTGTGTGTGTCATAGCTGCCACCAGTGACCTGGTTTGCAGAATTGAAACAGCTGGTTCCATTTTGCATAACCCACCCCCCTCTTGTTCCATCCAAACCTGGCAGGAACGGCTGGCTTATGCCTGGGATTAAAGCAACACCTGCTATAACCCATGGGCTGTTTTAGCCTTATGTCGCAAGGTTTGGATGGCATGACAACCCCTGGTGTGAAGGGTAGCTATGTGAAATGCTGCCTGCAGGCATAGGCCATAGCCTGCCATGGCCCGCTTTCCTCATGCTAATTGATTACATAGCCCAAAAAGACATTATTATATAGTGAACCATGTGAGTGCAAAGTTGTATAATCCTTCTAGATGGTACATCATGGCTCACTGTGCAGTGTCTGCCACCATGTGCTTTTTTTTAAAGTGGCCTCCGCTTGGCAGTGTGGTGTAGTAGTTACTGTGTCTCACTAGGATTCTGGGAATCCAGGTTCCAATTCCTGCTCAGCCATGACATTCAGTGGTGAGCTTGAACCAGGAAGCCTTTCCTTGCCAAACCTACTTCACAGGGTTACTGTGAGGACAAAATGTGAGCAAAGCAGCCATGGATCCTTGGAAGGAGAATCAGAGTGAGAGCAACAATCATGATGATAATAATAACAACCCTCTGAGAAACGGATCCAGGAATTGCTGATGAGACTGGAATCTCTGAGTCACGACCAAAGAGCACATGATACAGAAACTCCTGGCAAAGCATGTCACAGAGACAGTCATCAACGACAACAATAGAGAGGAGGGGGGTGGGGTTTGCAATGCAGTCTGGATTCTTCTGGGTTCCAGCAGCATGTCTTCCGGTAGGCAAATCCCCAGCATGAAAGAGAGCCCAATTTCCAAGTAATTGGCACTCAGCCAGTTGTGCAGAGATTTGATCTAAGCCATTCTTTTGTTCCTGATTTTGTTATTCTTCCACATTATTATCATTCCCCAGAAGCTCCAGCTGAGATAAGGGCCATATAGTACAAGCTCACACTGTTAAGGACAGCCCCTGCCTCAAAGGCTCACGTCATGAGTAACCAGGGTGATGAGAAGAAAAGGATTATCATCCTGCGCAATCAGGAACCAAGGCACAGAAAACGGAGGTGATGTTTTTGCTTATGTTGTCGACCATCACACATCACCAGCTCAGAAAATGTCACCGATCCAAAATGCCTGATCCCCACCTCATCATCAAGTCATGCTTTCGCTTTGGTCCTCAGTCAAGAGTCTCCTTCCTTCATGTAAGTGAAGTGGGAATATGGCTGCAAGCCCTCAATAAATGCACTGCATGCCAGTAAAAACATCGCTTGAAATGGCTGCTGTGAAGCCTGTAAAAGGAACTGATAGTCAGTAAAATGCTCGTAATTCAAACACTCTCAATTAAGCACCATCAAAACAGAAAGGAAAAGAAAATGTTCTGCCATGTTCAAAAAGCATTCCCGCCCTCTGGAAAATTAACTTTTTATTGTTTAACCCTCAGATTGTCCTTCAGTTTGGAGGACATGACAAGCTATATCCAGGTCTTGAATATTCAAAACCCTCTCTTCCATCTTCTTCCAAAGCCACAGTGGGCTTGTTTTGACTGGGCAAACCAGGTCACTTTTACTTGTTAACAAGTAATGTGGGCAAATGGAATGCGGCTGTTGGAAGACTTTCAGCACAAGGGACACGTTCATTTCAAGGATTTCCGAGTCTCCATTCCATGGCAGGCGGAGGGAAAGGGGCAGGACCAAAGTACCCCCAAGCACCAGCATCTTCTAACCCAAAGTGACTAAGGTTTAGGAGGAGAGGAATTTCAACCTTTTATAATGTGGCACAAAACTGGAAAACCACTGAAAAACTGAGGGTTAGGGAAAGGGGAGGAGTCACTGGAAGAGGTGTGGCCATTGTCAGGACTCTGAGGAGGGGCTAGACTCCAGGAGGGCTAGATTTAGCCCCTGGGCCTGAGGTTGCCCACCCCAACATAGAGGCTGTTTCAGTCTATACCTTGGTAATTCCTTTTCTGAAATACTGAAGTCACACATTGTTAGACCATAATTAATACCAGAGGTTAATAGATTAAAAATGTTTCTATAAACACAGTGAAGCTTTTTGTTATATTCAATGGCCAAAGCAAGTTGCCTTTCCTTGAAGCATCACTGAACTGAAGTCATTCTGGCAGACTGCAGCTGACAGAAGGAAGCAAAGACAGACAATTCTACTGGTTCAGCCTTTAGCATTTCTTCTCCCTCAGCCCTCACCTAGCAGCACTATTCCAGCAGCATAACTGAACTGTTGCTATCCCAGCAGGTCAGTATAAGGACTGTAACTTTAAAAACTGGTGGCAAATGTTGTGTTGTTGTTCCTCCCCTTCCCATCCCCTTTTCCTTTTCTGCAGATTCTTTTAGATCATGTGTAGACAAGATCTGTATTTGATTTACAGTAGATCAACAAGAATTCCTGGTTTTCAGTTGTGAACAGTAATAATTTGATGACACCCACCTGCCTGCCCCAGTACATTTTACTACCGGAATGAAGAAAGTTTGGCGCAACCAGGAGTGGGTAGATATTTGTGTGGAGGGACTATGAGCACCAATTAGTTCTGGTACTCAGAACAAATTTGTGGGCTCAGATTTCTTTCATCCTAAGTGAATGTCCTTTGCACAAGGAACTGGTTGGTGGATCATAATTTATATTTATTTATTATATTGCAATTTATGCCCTGCCTTTTTCCTACAAAGGGCTCAAGGCAGCTTACATCTTCTCTCCTCCTCCATCTTATCCCCACAACAACAACCCTGTGAGGTAGGTTGGGCTGAGAGGCTGTGACTGGCCCAAAGTCACCCAGTTGGCTCCACGGCCAAGTGGGGACTCGAACCCGGATCGCCTGAGCCCCAGTCCCGCGCTCTTAACCACTACGCCACACTGGCTCTCATAAGGATTTGGAGAGGAAAAATATATCTCACAAGTCTGAAGTTTGTTCATCTCGATTTCAGATGGTAACTCTTGAGGGCAAAGACTTTGTTTTTTATTGATCTTTCATCTATTTCAGAACCTGTTTTGCTGAAGAGTGTGGGTAAAAATGAAGTGTACATTGTTTCTTCAGTGTAAATCCTGGTGAAGTCAGTGAAACTTACTTCCAAATAAATATGTACAAGATTGAGTGATATTGATCATCCCACTCCAAAAAACCAAAACCAAAAAGCAGAATTTCTAAGTATTGAAATAGTGAGCTTTGCATCCCAGATGGCGTTGAGCCTATATAAGAAGAAAAGTAACATATCTATCACAGGTAAACCTAGCAGCACAGAAAGAAGTAACTGTGTTCAATTTGACAGCAATATGTATATTATTTGGTTGCCATTGATAGTAAACATAGCAACACTGGAGCCATTGCCTAATTAAAAAAAAAGTTGTAGTTGACTAATCATGTGAGTTTTAATTGATTGATTAATAGTTTAAATCTGCATAAATCTGCATATGAATAGTATCAATCATTTTGAAGTGGAGGAAAGCTTTCTCTCTTTATTTGCTTTTAGGTGATGCATGTACCTGTCATAGCAGTAAGCGATCCCTCCTGTGTGAGAGAAGAGCGAAATATGCCAAAAGGGATGAGGCAGTAGAATCAGAGAAGTGTTCTAGAAAGAAAACCCAGAAAATCACCTTAAATACAAATGAGTAATATCCAGGACATTGATTATGGAATAAAAACAGTTCAGTCTTATAGAATGTGTAATATGTTTCTCTTTTATTGCTTAAACATTATTATTTTTTCACATGCAAGGGCAGGCAAACAGTAATATGTTTCCCAGATCCAACAGGTCCATTGATCCATTTGAAACCAGGTCCTATTTAGTGCCAGAGCACAGGCTTCATGTGCAGAAAGTCCCAGGTTTAGGCTCAGCATTGCTAGGCAGAGGTGGGAAATTTGCCTGAAAACCTAGAAAGAAGACACTGGTCATAGTTGTTGATACTGGACTAGATGGACTAATAACTTGACTTCAGCTAAAGCAGTTTGCCTTGTTCCTGCCAGACATCATTGCCTTATATTCAATAAAAAAATCAATTAGCATCAAAAACGGTCACTGGAAAAACCTCTCTGTACTTGGGAATGCATCGTTTGGAATCTGTTTTGTAGTGCGGTCCTTTGCATCCTTACTGGAGAATAAGCATCTCTGGACCCAAACTGGGAAACACATGTAGCAGCATGCTTTTAAGTTCCCCAAACCAGTTTTCCCTCACATGGCATCATCTAGATGTGTTGGACTACATTTCCCATGAGTTCATGCTGGTTGGGTATGATGGGAAGTGTAGTTCTTACACCTATAGAGTGCCCTGTTTGAGGGAGGCTGCAAAATACATACAATTTTATTAAGTTCTGCAAAAGGAGAGCAGGTTCTCTACTTAGAGACATAGTTGGATTTGCGAGGATATTAAAATTAAAATATTAGTTCCTGATGAGTCAGAGATACATTTTGAAAATTGATTCAGGGCATAATTCTATGCATGTTGAAACCGAAAAAAACCCATGCTGACTAGGGAACGCTGGGGCCTGTGAAACCCTTTTTGCCTAAACATACATAGGATTACATGCTAAGGTAGCTAATTAATCAACTACGGTTACAATCGTATGTACACATACCTATTGGGACTAACCCCAGTGCCCTGGATGTGACTTATTCGCCAAACATGCCTAGGAGCACATGAATGCTCCAGGCTCCAATTAGTGCCAGTCAACTTTTCAGGGATGGTAGTCTTTTAATCATTGTCCATCTGCAGCTCTGGCTTTCATGTCCCTTTTCTGCCCTGATCTCCACTGAAGCCCCTTCCCCTAAATCATAGTTCAGTGGACAAATAAGCCACTGTGTGGAGAAGGCAGATTTGGAGCCTGGTGCCTTGGTCTTTTCTTGAGGAAGCTTCATCCTCACAGGCGCAGGGCTGTCACCTGCAGCCAGCCAGCCAGCCAGCCAGCCAGCCAGCCATGGCGGTGTGGCCACGCTCCTGCCGCAGTGTGACTGTAACACACCCTGATCGAAATGGTTGAATCCTTCTCATGTTTATACCATCATTATTAGCTGAGTCACAGCTGGGGTGCTGCTAATTAAATGTATTTCTTAATTAACAAGATCAGAGAGAAAGCACGCCAGCCGGGTTGGGTTTTCAATCACTGTTGACAAAGGCAGCTGCTGCCAGGCTTCAGCTGGGGGCGGGAGCAGGAGGGGGAGAGGAAGTGAAGCAGGCACAGATGCCTGCCAATCCAACGCCAGTACAAACCAGTTTGTTGCCAATTGGCACCATCGGAGTTGAGTGGATGTCTAGAAAGTTCAGTGTGATCTGAAGCGGCAGAAAGAATGCCATAATTCTGCATGTGCCCAGCTGGGCACAGACGGCCGGCACTACTGCTTGGCGGAGTGAATTGGTGGCCTTTGGCCCTTGGCCCCTGATACTGGGAAGTGGCAGCACGGGGAGAGAGGAAAGAGCGGTGGCTCTCGCTCTGCACTCTCTAAGCTAGCCTGCTACCCAGGTGCATGGAGGATGCTGCCCATTGCTAGCATCCAGTTGGCTTTTGCACAGACACTGGGAGGGACACCATGTTGTTCTTTGCTTCAGGTAGCACCCCAGACTGGGGCCAGCCTGATTCCGTATGTGTTCAGCATTCCATCACCAGCACTTAGAGATTCAGTGGCATGTGCGTATCACAAACATAACTAAATAAGCCCCAGCAGCGTTGGCTGGGGAAACAAGATTAACTGTGGGGAATTCCGTCTGCAGGATGCATGCAGACTCTTTGTGGAGCCTTCAGCAAGGTACATCCTGTCTGGATCATCTCTACCTGCATGCTTAATGTGCCACGAAAAGAGCACTGGCACAAAGATGGCACTCGGTTGTATGGCGGGCTGCCAGCTTCGGCAAAGTGCTCTGAGTGTTGCCAGTTGCAGGCACTGCAGACCGTCAAGAGCCAGGAACAGTGATCGGAGGCAGAGATACACCCTGCCCAAAGGATCTCCCTCAGGCTCTCATTGCTTTAGAGCAAGTATAAAGTTCATATCGGCTATCCACAACTTGGTGCCTTCCAGATGTCTGGAACTAATGGGAGTTGAGCCGTAAAACATTTGCAGGGCACCAGGTTGGAGAAGGCTGGTTTCTACCAGGAACATTGCCTGATCACAACCCCCAGACCTCCTTTCTACCTTTGCCTCCAACCTGAACAAGTGCACAGACCATAAAAGTCAGTTTCATCCCATCTGCATCCAGATAGTGATCCCATCAATGAGATCCATCAAATGAAAATGTTGTCTCCCATAGGTTAACCCCATGGTTTTCTGGGGCTGTGGTAGTATTGGCACATATGTGCACAAAAAACCTTTCAACTATTCAGAGGGCCAGAATTCTTTCAACCCACCATGGCTTCCTTTCATTGTGGCCCTTCAACCACCCATGGATCTTTTCCCATCTTTGTTTCTCTCACACACGCACACACACGGAAAGCTTGCCTGCTTGCTTGCTTGATTTATTTATTTATATTTAACCTGCTTTTCAACTTTAAAATTAACCAAACTGGCAAACAAATAATGAAGAGCACATTACAAAAAAAATATTTTTTAAACCAACCACATTAAAACAGAAATCAGCAAACAACAGCAACAGTAGATAAAAACAATTATTTTAATGGTGGGAAAAAGAATAAAATCACAGGTGAAATGTCAAATAAGCCAGCAGTCACAGAAAGAAATCTTATGGTTATTGAAAAGTTGTTATTAAAGAGATTAAAAGGCCAATAAAGAGATGTTCATTTGTCACCCAGAGCTTGGCAACAAAGGTGTGGAACAGATTCTTTGAGGAAGCTCTTCCACAGATAGGGCAGCACAATCAAAAAGGCCACCTTAGAAGGTTGGGGCATCCTAAGAGGAATTTCTGATGAAGAGCTTGATCCCTGGGCAACAGAAAGCCCTTCGGATGCACATGCAAACTTTCTCAAAGATCTTCCAGTAGAATTTTCAAATCCGTTCTTTAGCTCCTTGGAAGAAGTCCCTGGAGGCCCTCCCCACCCTCTGCTTCAAAACAAAGCTCCAGAAACAAGTCACCTTGGCAGGAGAGCAGGATGATGAACAGTAGCAGCTGTGACACCAGACTGCCCTGAGGGGCACTTCCCGGGGGGCAGGCTGCTTCCTCCTTGCTGCTTCGGAGGGACAGCGTGATGGAAGAGACTTCCCTCCCTGCCCTTTCCATTTTGCAAGATGACAATGCGCTGCCTATGCAGACCTGGTCCTGCCGTGCACCATAGCAGCCCTGCATCTCTTGCACTGGACCCTGCTCTGTGGGGAGGCACAACGGGTCCTGCAGAAGAGACGCATCCAGTGTAGGCTGCTGGGATTTTTAAAAACTTCCGCTTACTGCTCCCAATATTAATACTAGACTAAGTGACACATACTTGGCAACTGCAGTGCCTGGGGCTGTTCCTGTAATATTCATGTTGCGTGCGGGGCCCAGACTAACCCTTCCCATCTGTTGACATGAGGGAGGGGATTAGCCCCTTCCAGAGTTTAGAGGGAATTTCCCTTTTGCCTGATTGCCTCAGCGGGAGATGCTTGTCATTTTTACAGGCTGAGCTGCCACGGCGGCCTGGGATTAGCCAGTTTTGCCGCTCGCCTCTCCTTTGATTCCGCCTGCTTGTCCCCCAGCTGTGGTAGCTCGAATGATGCTAAGGGCCTCCGCCTGCAACCTGGGTCAAGGCCTTCCCCCACCTCTTTCTCTCCCCCACAGGCTCCCTGCTCATCAAAATTTGAAGCACTAAGTGCTTTGCATGGCAGCTTCTCACCCGCTGTCAGAGGAGCCCACATGACTCGCACACTGCAGCTCACGCAGGCCAGTTGCCTGCTGCCAGCATCTGCCTCTAAGCCAGAGCTGGAGGAAGGACTGGAATGAGCTGCTTCCTGGGCAGAGGCCTGCTTCCAACCCCCGGGGTTCCCCGAATGGTCTGGGATAATGAGGCAGGACCTTTCTGGGCTGGGGCAGTGCAGCAGCACCACTTGAGCAGAAGGGGCAGGGCTTCATTCCCAGGCCAGAGCTGCCGTCTTTCTCCGAAAGTCAAAATCCTATATTCTAAAATGCAAATGGCTGGGAGGACTGCCAGCCTTCCCTTGTCGTTTACTGTCAAAGGCAGGGATGGGCAGCCTGCAGCCCTAGGGCTGGTTATGGCCCCCAGGCTAATTTTGATCAGGTCTCTGCATGTCATCAGTGTAAACCCCCAAGAAGAGCAGCTTGTCCCTTCTTTGGCAGACCCTTGTGTGGGAAGAAAAAGGGAAAAGGGGAGAAAGACAGGAAAGGAAAAACGGGTAGAAGCATCCACTTTTGGCTCTGGTTCTGCCCACCACTGACTTTGCATTCACTCGCTGCCAGTGAGCACCCCCTGACAAACGCTCTGTGAGGGAATGTGGCCCTTATCAGAAAAAGACTTCCCATCTTGCTTCTCCGGCATCTCTGATTCTGGGCTGTGATCCTTCCCAATTGATACCAGAGGCCTCCATTGGGAAGCGGAGGGAATCCCTGCTGCCGTCTAAATGCTCTGGGCTTCCACTCCCATCAGCCTCAGTCAACATGAGCAATGCTTAGAAATGCTGGCAATGGTGGCCAGGCTGCTGAAGGGCACAGGGTTGGGGAAGGCCAGGCTACAGTTTGCAGGTGGGGGTACAATTTTTGCCATGCTTTCCCTTAATTTTTTTAAAATCATCCTTGAAAGTAAAAATCAAGCATGCCAGAGAGAAAAGATTCTTACCCAGCTCCGTCCCTTCTGTGCCACTTTTCAACTCCAGTGGCATTCTGTTTTCAAATAATGTAGCACTGTGTTCAGAGATGGACTCGCATACCCGCTGTATGAAGTGGTACTGTGCTGGACCACCTCAGGACTCTTCTAGCTCAGCCCCATCTTCTCCTGATGCCTGTGCAGATAAGGCCTCAGACCAAGGCTGCCTTCACCTGGCCAACAGCTTCTTCCTAAAACATATTTCTTTGGCCTGGGTTTCCTCCTATAAATAATATTGATGCTTCTTATCTCTCTGTCTTCTTCCATAACTGCATGTTTTGTCCATTCTGGGTGCCACCCATTGTGCAAGGACCCGCAGGAGACCACGTTGGCATATGCAGTGAAACTTCTCCACCCTATGGCTTGCCATACTTTCCCAATCTGGACCACCTTCTGGGTGGTGGGTGACATTAAATATTTCTCTCACACAGCTAGTTTAAATTCCCTTAGGATGGATAGCTTTAATTGGAAAGGAGACTTTTAATCTCACTTGTCCAGACCAATAAGACGCTTAGATTAGGGTTCCCAAACATGTGACCACAAAGGCTGACTATACAGTTCCATGCACTTATAAGCTAAGTGTATATATTTCGGGTGGAGAGCCAGGGTGGTCCTCCAGAGGTTGATGGACTCCAACCCACATCAGCTCTGGATGGCAGGCCAATAGTAAGGGAAGATGGGAGTTGTAGTCCAAAAGCATCTAGTAGAACAATTTTTGCATTTGTGGTATATCCTTAAGGATTACAGTGTTCAAGTAGTATATTTGTATTTCCTCATTATGTGTTTGTTGTAGGAAACACTGCTGAAACTACAACATAGGAGGAGCAATCGTAACTGTTCCATAAAGTATGGAACCATGCAAAATCTCTTATCCAAAGCACAGAAATTCATAGGTAATCACCACTATTTTCTGCTTTTTGGGACCACTCTTCAGCAATGTCTCCAGTAATTGTTCGAGGTCTGTCCCCACAATCTGTGGCCACTTGTTTTCTTCAAATCCCATTTCCTCCATCTGACAGTGTCAAGTTGAATTTACTAGCTGGTTTTGGAAGCAACAAAGTACTGTATCAGCTAGTCCAAGAAATGGTGCACTCACTCACCAGCTTAGCCCCAAAACCTCAGTTCAGCCACAAAGCTCAGCTGAGGTTCATTTAACTATCATGCAAGCACTTGCTCTGGCTTTGAGGAACAAATCAGAAGGTCCAACATAAGAGCATCGCTGGAGCTTAAACTTGGAGACAGATTTGGGCAGAAAGGACACAGGAGGTCTGAATCTGACATGCTTCACCCAATCAAACATGACAAGAGAGGCAAAACTATGTTTTATTCTCAAGAATGCGTTTGATCACAGCAAAAGAGCAACCGACCCAGAACACATGGTGGAGTTCCCTTCTATGCCTTTGCTGACCAGGTAGGAATGACAGATGTCCATTGGTCAAAACTCCCACTGCAAGTGCTGATTGGTACAGTACACCTGAATTCAGGCGGCTCCCATGCTTACCTGGGCAGGTGGGAGACCTAAGAGTTGGACTGGGAGCCCTGGTGAGGGATTTCTCAATCCCTGGCTGCTTGGAAAGCTCCTGCTGGCCAGCCAGGTATGTCCTACAGGCAGATGGGGTAAACTATTTATCACATGCAAACATGTATAATGTTACAGTTGTGTCTAAATGGCTGCTAAAAATTCCACCTCCTATATGTGGGCAGAGAAACTGTAGGGAGAATGTCACAAAATGTGTCCGAGGAACTTAGAAATTCTCACTAATTTCTCACAGAGAGGGCTCACCTTTGGGAGAGATTGTAGCATGGCTTCTTTCGTAAGTTATTTTGGGGGTTGCGCTGCCACTGGAAGTGGTAACAGCATCAATTGCGTTAGCAGACTGGTCCCCATTTTACATCCACCACAGTACAGGTAGGGGGAAAAAACACTTGTTTTCAGCTCCAGGGAAGGGATTGAGGCTGAATCTGTCCTTCAATTTGCTGTGTATTTTTTTTTTCTCTGATGAAAGATGCTGCCATTGTTCTGTCTCATTTACAGTGTTTTATAATTTCTTTTTGTGACATTTCTGACCCTACCTAATCACTAGGAGGTTAGCATGGTGGCTGAATGTGCTGTGTATTTGTATGCATTTCCTTTCTCTTACTCACCTGTCTTACTCCATCGGCCTTCACAGCACATAGATGCAATGAAACATAGACAGGTGTGCATGACCAGCCTCAGCCCCCTAAGACGTAATCTCAAGACACCCAAACTGAACCCATGAGAATTCCTCTGTAATTTTCTTTTCCTTTGAGTTTCTTCCTGAAAGTAATTTGTTTCTTATCAAACCAAATGGGAATGGTCCAAAAAATGCCAGGTTGATTTTGGGCACAGCGCTAGTACTTGTAGCGCAAATGGTCCCTTTTAATTAAAAAAAAAATTGCAGGAGGAGACAACCAAGAAAGGAGGGGAGATGCTTAAGCTTTTCCCCACTCCTGTGACTTCCCAGCTTGAAATCACAGTCATCCGTCACACAGACAGCCACACACACACAGAGGCAACTTTTCCCAAGTTGTTGTTGTCTTGTTTACGATGCTCATTTGCACCTTTTTATGAAGAAATACACACAGCAGTGTGTAGCACTTGGTTTCTAGGCCTTGTCTCCCACCAGAAGTGGAATGGGCTGTGCAGCAAATAAGGAGCAGCAAACCACAAATATGCAAGAAGAGCCCTGTTGAATCCAGAGCAAATGGTTCTTTTGTCCAGCATCCTGGTTCATGCAATGGCAACCAGATGCCCCTGAGCAGCCCACTGGCAGGGCAGGAGGACCATCACCAATTCTGGTGTTAATTCTGGATATTTGGCAAACAACCAGTCCGGTTACCCTCTGATGCTACAGCGTATATATTGCTATCCTAACTAGTAACCCTCAGTAGCCTTATCCTCTACTAATTTGTCTAGTCCCCTTTAAAACCATCCAAGTAAGTAGCCATTATGTTTTCAGGTAGCTAATTCCACAGATTAATGATGCACTGCATTAGAGCTGGCTTACGGTTTTGGAGGGCCCTTGGGCAAGATACCTGGGTGGGACTCTCCCCGAGTTCATCTACCTTCTCACAGCAATGCCACCAACTGTGCTTGCGCCTCATTCCCTTTCTCATCACTGGAACAGTTTCATCCTGCAATGCTTTCCCTTCAGTGCACCTCACCAGTTAGAAGGATTACCACTTGTAATGAATATAAAATGCCATGCTGAGCCAGATAAATGCTCATGACTGGAGGTCAGTGTGGTGCAGCAGTGGTGTAGCTTCCCCAAAATAGTTTCTAAAGTATCAAGATGTTCATGAGGGCTTACTCCTAATCCTCTGTGTAGCCTGGTAATTGATACTCAGAAGTGAACTGTGCAGATGCTTCAGGGTACTGACTGCACCTGGTAGTTCCAAACCAGAGCTCAAGTAGAGCAGATGGGTTGTGACTGGGAGCAGAGTCTTTGTGAGTGCTGGGTCAGCTGCAGACACCTTGATGATGTGCGTGCACATGAGCTGCAACTGATGCACACACAGTCACACAACTGATACTGGAAACATTGTTGTGCCATCCACACCCAAGCCAAAGCGATCCACCCCTGGAAAGGCCTCTGACTCTGCACAGGACTGCCAAAGAGGGATAAAGGATCCACAGTGTAAAAATTGTGAATTTGACCTTCTTTTTCCAGGCTATGGAGGCGTGATGGCTGTATTGAGAACACATGGATCCAGAGGGTTTCTAAGGCAAATGAGAAGGCAGCAACAGGGCGATTTCCAGTAGACTGGGGGCAGTGTGCGTGCGTGCGTGTGTGTGTGTGTGTGAGAGAGAGAGAGAGCGCAGGCATACATGTACACTTTCATGCAGGAATCTATGAAATGTGCTTGCTACTCTCTGGAAGCATGAAATGTGAGTTACTGCTGTGGCTAGAACGTGACTCACTCCTGCCACTCTTCAGGTAGGACACGATCAGACTGCTAAATCTGGGGAGAAATCCCAGCATTGCTGCAGATGCCTTCACATTAGCAGCACTTTCCAGGATGAATGGAGTGGGAGGAGAAAAAGCAGCAGCGGGGTGTAGAAGGAGTGGGGAGCGATGAGCAAGAGTAAAGGGAAAACATGACACACATAGGAAAGAAATTGCTCCCATGAATGTGGTTCCTAGCCAGAGGAGAGACCTGGACAGATTCATCAGCCTTTAATCAGAGAACAGTAGCTGGAGGGAACTAAATCAGCCCTCTCCAACCTGGTACTTGTCAGGTATTTTGGACTTCGGTTCTAATTGTCCCCAGCAAGCATGGACTATGATCAGGAATTCTGGGCATTGCTGTCCAAAATATCAGGTGAAGGCTATTTTGCACATAAATAAACCCACACTTCAGAAACAACATTCAGTCCTAGGATTTGCTTCCAGTGCCCTTGTGCTTACAAGACAAACTTTTTGGACAACCTCAGGCTTGTCTTGTTTAGCCTTTGGCTTCCCCAAACATGCTACAGTTATTAGAAAGTAAAGGATAATAAAACTTAGCTGAAGCAACTCCCCTACAAGGGAAGGTTATGACATTTGGGGCTATTCAGTTTTTTGGAAAGGTGAAAAAGTGTAAAGTGCCAAGGGTATACAAAAATATTCATGTTGTAGAGAAAGTGGCTATGGAAACACAGTCTCGTAACACCAAGCACAGGGAAGATGTTGTAATCCAATACATCTGGAGGGCACAAGATTGGGAAGGGCTGATCCCCTCCAACCCTACAATTCTAGATCCATCTGGTACCCTTCCCAGAGGGTGGCCACCATATTAGTTTGAACTGCAGCAAAAACCCAGATTGTTGTGGCACCTTAAAGGAGTGAAACCACATGAAACCTCTGGTTTTATACCACCAACCCCTGGCATTAGTTCCCACCATGATTGTGACCTCCAGCAATTGCTACTGGTTGCCAACATTTGTGATCATCTTACCACTGGGTAGGAAGTGGAGTTAAAGCTCTGCTAATTTGCTTCTGGGAAGGTCACAGGCAAAGGGCCACAGTAAAGGAGGCTAGGAATGCTGTCATCTTAGCAGCAGTGACTGGATCAGGTGTGTATAAGTCACTGAACACAGCAAATATTTATGTCTGCATGAATGTGTCCAGGCTAGGGCTATTGCTCGGTACAAGGGACGACTGTTCTGTCTTCAGTTACTTTGACGGAGACTGGGAATGCAGAGTGGCAGCTGGAAGCCTGAATTATAAATCAGGAAGTCCCCAGTTTGAATCCTGCCTCTGACATAAATTATCTTGGTGGCCTCAGGCAAGCTACTGTCTCCCACCTCCAGTGCTCTCCCCATCTAAAAGATGGGGATAATAATCTTGATTTTCCATAAATATTTGTTGTAAGGCTAGCAACAGGGGAGATGACCTGTATTATTGGACTCCAGCTCCTATCAGCCTGAGCCAGCCTGGCTAAGGATCATGGGCATTATCTGAAAATGTAGTCCAATTACCCAACAGCATCTGGCAGGCCATGGATTATCCATCCTTGGATTACAACTAGATAATGTGTGTGAAGTACTTGGAACGGAGGTTCTATTTGCACAGCCAAGCGGATAAGGGCAGTAGAGGGGCAGGCCTTTGCATGATGCCTTTCCACTAACATAGGGCGCCGCTTGCCGCATGCCATAAAGCAGCCTCCCCAGTCTGGCTCCTTCCAGCTATTTGTGACTGCAGTTCTCAGCATCTCTGCCCACTGGCTACGCTGGCTGGAGGGATGGGAGTTAGAGCCCAAAATATCCGGAGGGTCCCAGACTGGGGAGGCTGGGAGAGATTTCTCCTCTGCCTGATAGCACCCGGGCTGCAATCTTTCCTTCACTAAGGGGCTCCTGCAGAGTCATGGGGGTGGTCACTCACAACCACACCCACCAATAATGGAAGCATGTGCAGCTAAGGGAGGTCTGCGGGTCTCCGTCATCTATCTGGATGACAGATGCCACCACCCAGAGCAGAGGCAGGTGTAGCAGAAGGAGCAAAGCACCGGGCTTGCATTCATTATTTACAAGGCACAGTATTTATTTATTTATTTTATTTATTTATTAAAACATTTCTATGCCGCCCCATTCGCCGAAGCCTCGGGGCAGCTCACAACATAAAATTAAAATACAAGAAATGACAATATAAAATAAGTCACCCTGGCCAGATAAAATAAGCAAATAATATTAACAATTAAAATGACGCTTAAATAAAAAGGTCTTCGCCTGGCGCCGAAAAACAAATAACGACGGCGCCAAGTGGACCTCTCTGGGGAGCGCATTCCATAGATTGGGCGCCACCGCAGAGAAAGCCCTCCTCCGAGTACCTACCCTCCTAATTTCTTTCACGGAGGGTTCCCGGAGAAGGGCCTCTCCCGCAGATCTCAAGGGGCGGCCGGGCATATATGGATGTAAGCGCTCCTTCAGGTAACCAGGACCCAAGCCGTTTAGGGCTTTATAGGTCATCACCAACACCTTAAATTGGGCCCGGACTTCAATGGGAAGCCAGTGAAGCTGTCGGAGGACTGGAGTCATGTGAACATAACGCCCAGTCCCTGTCAGCAGCCTGGCAGCTCTATTTTGAACCAATTGAAGTATCCGGACCGTCTTCAAGGGTAGCCCCACGTAGAGCGCGTTACAGAAGTCAAGGCGGGAAGTCACCAGTGCGTGTGTCACTGTCACCAGGCAGTCGTACTCCAGGTAGGGGCGCAGCTGATGAATCAGCCGAAGCTGAAGGAAAGCGCTCCTCGCCACTGCTGTCACCTGAGCTTCCAATGAAAGCTCTGGGTCGAGGAGCACTCCCAGGCTGCGGACCTTCTCCCTAAGAGGGAGTGCAACCCCATTCAGGACTAGGTTCAGTTCACCCTCTCCGAAGCCCAATCCGCCAACCAACAGGACCTCCGTCTTGTCTGGATTGAGCTTCAGTTTATTGGCACTCATCCAGCCCATTACCTCGGCCAGGCACCGGTTCAGTACAACCACTGCCTCACCTGGATTGGTGGAAAACGAGAGGTAGAGCTGGGTATCATCAGCGTACTGATGATTCCGCAGCCCACACCTCCTGATGACCTCTCCCAGCGGTTTCATGTAGATGTTAAACAGCAAAGGGGACAAAATGGACCCCTGCAGTACTCCATGGCATAGCTGCCATGGTGCAGAGCCATAGTCCCCCAGCACCACCTTCTGGAATCAGCCATTGAGATAGGAGCGGAACCACAGCAAAGCAGTGCCTCCGACCCCCAATCCCGCTAGCCTATCCAGAAGGATACCATGGTTGATGGTATCGAAAGCCGCTGAGAGGTCCAGGAGAACCAACAGGGACGCACTCCCCCTGTCCTTCTCCCTGCACAGGTCATCGTACAGGGCAACCAAGGCAGATTCAGTACCGTACCAGGGTCTGAAGCCGGACTGAAATGGGTCCAGATAATCAGTTTCATCCAAGAGTGCTTGGAGTTGTCCCGCCACCACCCGCTCTAACACCTTGCCCAGAAACAGGATGTTGGCCACTGGTCTATAATTAGTGGCCATCTCTGGATCCAGTGATGCTTTCTTCAGGACTGGTCGGACTACCGCCTCCTTTAAAGGGGCAGGCGCCTGACCCTCCCTCAGAGAAGCGTTAACCACTTCCAAGACCCAGATCCCAATCCCCTGCTTGGAATTATTTATTAACCAAGACGGGCAAGGGTCCAATAGGCAAGTGGTGGGACGTGCTCGTCCAAGCACCTTGTCCACATCATCGGGCCGCAATAACTGAAATTCATCCATTAATTTTGGACCAGGCGGCAGCATTGGTGTCTCCCCAGAAACCTCTGAGTCACTAGTAGAGTCTAGCTTGTGACGAATCTGAGCGATTTTCTCCCTGAAATGCTTGGCAAAGTCGTCACAGCGGGCCTTCGAGGGTGGAACCAGATCTTTCTTAGGACCTGGATGAACCAGGCCTTGCACCACTCGAAAAAGCTCCGCTGGACGGCATTTTGAGGAGGCAATGGAAACGGAAAAAAACCTCTTTTTCGCCACCCTCACCACCACAGCATAGGCCCGATAATGGGCTCTCAAGTGTGTTCGGTCAGATTCATCCCGTGTTCTCCTCCACCTACGCTCTAGCCATCTCCCAACCTGCTTCATCGCCTGCAATTCAGGTGTATACCAAGGAAAGAGCGGGCTCTGCCCGGTGGGAGAGGATGCTTAGGAGCAATCATGTCCACAGCCCTGGTCTTCTCCCCGTTCCACAGTTCGACCAGAGCCTCGACAGGAGCACCAGTCTTGTCAGCCGGAAACTCCCCCAGGGCCTTAAGGAATCCATCCAGATCCATCCGGCTCTGGGGGCGGACCCACACAATCGGGTCCGCACCCTTGCAGAGGGAGAGGTTGCTCTCAAGTACAAACCTCATCAGGAAGTGATCTGACCATGACAGAGGTGTCAAACATAAATTCCTCACCCTCAGACCACCCTCTTCCTGCCCCGAGAAAACCAGGTCCAGAGTGTGTCCACGTTCATGGGTCGAGCCGGTCTCCTTCAGCTCAGGCAGGGAGACTGTAGGGCAGAAGGGTGCACGGTACACCAACAGAATCCCCAATCTGTCTCGGTCGCCCAACACCAAGTAGAGGCACTCCAGCCCTGGCCTCGAAGGGACCGGAAGTCCCGTGAGAGAGTTGGAGGCTCGGTAAACCAAAGCGACCCCCCCTCCCCTCCCCTCCGGGCGTGAACAGTGCTGAACCAGATACCCGGGTGGGCACAGTTGAGAGAGGGCGACATCCCCCCGCTCTCCCGCCCAGGTTTCCATTATGCAAGCCAGGTCGGCCCCCTCATCCACAATCAAGTCATGGATGAGGGAAGATTTATTGTTGACCGACCTGGCATTGAGCAGCAGCACCGTCAGGCCCGAGGGGCGGTTGACAAGACTACCTGGAACCCTCTGGCTGGGGGCAAAACCTGGAGGAGGGACAGGTGTCCCTCTGTCCCTCCTTCTTCTGCACGGACATGTTAAGCCCCCACCACTGTTACATCCATTGCCCATGACCACCCCAATGGCGGTGCCCCTGCGCTCCCCAGGAAACACAAACGTTGACATGGCCAGGGACGACTCCATAAAAACAAATTAATACAGATTAAAATACAATAAAATTATAAAATCAATTAAAAACTCCCCCTTCCCTAACGTGGCCCTGGCGTCCTCCGTGCCCAGGGCAGTCCAGTCCAGCGATGGCCACAGGAGCGGCGTCAGCTGGCCCCCGGCTCGGCTGTATGCCCCAGTCCGGCGGCAGCAGCAGCAGCAACAATAACAGAGCAGCGCAGCACGGCAGGTGGACCAATTAAAACATAGCCCCTGGCCAGCCCAGCCCCCCACTTGGCCCCCAAACGGTTTCCAAACAGCGGTGACCACCCTTTGGCCATCACCCTTTGGCCGCCGGCCCGAGGCCACCCGCTGCCGCCGGTGCTTTAAGGACGCAGGGCCCTCCCCAAGCCCTGCCCTGTCCCGCACGCCTCTCACCCGTGCGAGGGGGTGGGCCAGAGCCGGGTCCTGGGTCCTGGGCCGGTGGTCCTGGCCTCTGGAGGGCGGCGCAGCAGCCGGTGGCCGTGGGGGCGTCGGTGCAGAGCATGAGAACCAGACCATGTGCAGATCGCTTCCCTGGACTGCACAACTGCGTATTTTGCTGTCTTCATGTCAATGGAGCTACTGTCTACCCCACTCCTTCCTCAGGAGGGCCAAGTGATGGGGACGATGATGGAGAGCGATGCCAGGGGAGGTTTCTGATGCAAGATCGCTGAGCAGGGGCAAAGACTCGACACTGATTCACTTGTGGGTTCCCCTGGCTTGCTTCCCTCCTCATGTCTGCTTGAGTTTCTGCTGATAGAGGCAAAAACAGTGGCTTAGCCTGATTTCAAGGCACAGGAATTCATCTGTGGCAAAGGATCACAGCAAGGGAGGCCTGGGATGACTGGATATGCCTTCCCAGCCTCAGAGATCCTGCCAAAATGAGAGCACAAGTGCTAAAGGCATGACTCATCCTGCTATGCTGCTCCCCCACATAAATATACATACAAAGCACAGATGTGCAGACTTCTGGCATCCTGCACTCATATACAGATCCATGTGCTGAATATAAAAATAAATGCAATAAGGCCACAAAACAGCACAGAAAGCATGCATTCCTAAAAAGAAACAATGACATTTGTTTATGGTCGGGGAGGGTCATTTGCAAGGCTTGGCCCCACAAGGTACTGTGCCGGTTAGTCTTTTCTCTTATTTGGCTGAAGGAGGCGTCCAGCACACATTGCAGGATACTGCCGAGGGTGGAGCAATGCTCCAAAGCACGGCCATCACCCATCAAAAGAAGGGGGGCCAGCACAAACAGGAGACAGAATTCGAAGCATGGGCATGGAAGCCCCGCCTCCCTTTCATCGTAATTGTGGGCGTCTCTGATGCTTGGCCTCAGCTCCCCTTCCATTCAATGGGAATGTTGCAAGTCTAGGGTAGCCACTTACACACTGGGGGGAAAAGAGGATGTGCATCAGCAAAAAAGAGGGTGCTGATTTCATAACATCACATTTACTAATTGATACGTATAAAGGCACATTCGGATACAGCTGTTTTAATTTAAAAAGAAATGCAGTACAGCTGACTGCCCTGGGAAGGTGGTAACCCAGTAATCTGCAAGCCTGCACAGCCTGCTGTCCAGATGCTGACTGTGGATGGGGAATTTCGAGCCTCGCCCCTGCTCCTTTCCTATAGTTCTTCCACTTTCAGGCTAGACTTGGACTGGACAACCTTTCGCCAGAGGACTGCCTTCACACAGGGGCCTGTCTCTTGCCAGATCTTTAAGTGGAGAACCATCCTCTGTAGAGCAGAACACCTAAGCACCCAATGTAAGCATCAGACTGACTGTATCAGAATGAAAGAAACAGGTCTGCTACACAGCCTGAGGACAGGGCTCCACATACATCTGAATGCGTAGGAAGTTCCCCGTCCCTGCCTTTTTGGGACATGAATGCGTGACATCTAGCCCTTTCCGCCCTTTGCACCGTGTGGAGAGTGCTGGCACAGAGAGTGGCGCTCACTGCCCTTTTAAGCCCTGCCTTCCCTGGGAACAGCATGAGAGCCCTTGGCAGCCAGCTCCAGAATGAACTCACCCGAGCTCACAGTATGGGGCCGCTGAATGGAGCTGTCAGTCTCTGCGGCAGCAATGTGCCCCTCATGAAAGGGAAGCCACGGTTGTATCGGAGGCGAGCAGGAGCTGGGCAGAGCTGCTGAGCCTGTCTCCAGCTGCCTTCGGTGCTGTGGGTGGCAGAGAGCGGGGTGTAAATGAGGAGGGGGGATCTTTTGACATGCCAGAGACAAAATTTGAGACAAGCCTCATTCAGTGCACTGACACAAAGGCCCTTGGAGCTTCCCAGGAGAAAGGCAGCTTTCCGGAGAGAATTCCCCCCTCGCCTCCATAAGGCTCTGCCAAGTGGTGATGTTATTACAGGAAGAGGAAGAGGGAGCGGGGGGAGAGGGAGAAAGAGTAGCATCCCTTCTTCTTCTGGGTGGGATCCAAGGCTTTTTGTGTGCAACAAGGCCCCAAGAGAGACAAAACAAGGTAACACAACCACAGAATGCCAGCCACGGCTAGAGAGACACCGCTGGGCATCCGTATTTGCTGGGAAAGTGTGGCATGGAATCCCATGTTGGAATCAGTTCAGCTGCAGCCTGATTCTACATCTAGGATCCCTGTTGCAATGGCCCTGCTGGCCAGGAATTATGGGAGTTGCCATCCAATTCATCTGGAGGGCACAGCTCTCATCTGAAGGCAGCTGCATATTGTCCATTCCACAGCTGTCCATTTGGATGACTAAATTTTCTACTTGAGGAGTGGGACTGGGTGGCACAGAGTTTCTGCTGTCATGAGAGCATCCACTGGCTTGAAAACCTAAAATAAACACTGACCTCCTGTATATGCAACCTCTCAAAGCTGGTATAGAAAGGCCAGTCACTGCCAAGTAAGCCCACATACCTGTGCAAGAAATGCATCAGGCTGAAGAATGAGCAGGAGACAGGACTGGCTGGAAGGGAAGAAGGTAACTTGCTACTAGTTCCTCCAGACAGATCAAAGCTCCTGAGATCTGATCCGTACAGTTTGCTGTTCTTTCATCGAGGATGGAATGGCTTGCAAAGGAACGTAGCTTATGAGTAACATGATGAGGAAGAAAGGCAAAGCGAGGAATGATCTCTGGCCTCTTTTGCCCTGCCCTTGCACCTACCACATAGCAGCCTCACCCCCACTTATTACAACTGCAGCCCTGCCTTTTTCCAGAGAGAATGGAGTCAGGGAATGTTATAAAATACAAATAAAACCATAAAATCGCAGTAAAAATGGCAACCATCCATAAAGTGCCTTAACATCAGCTCATTAAACATGTGTTTGGCAATTCTTCCTAAGATCACAGGAAGTGCCACGCTGGATCAGACCAAAGACAGATATCGTGCAGCGTTCTGCTCACCAAGTGGCCGACCAATGGCCTGCAGGGAGCTCACAGGCATGGGACAAGTGCAGTGGCACCTCTTGCACATGCCCTCAGCAAGTGGTTTTCAGCGGTTTACTGCCTCTGATGCTCAGGGCAGCCCATCACCTGTGTGACTAGTAGCTATCAAGAACTTTCTTCTCCTGTGTTCATCTAATCCTTTTTCAAAGCTCTCCCATACTCCATCTTATGATAATGCATTCCATAATGCAGAAGTGCTTCCTTCTTTCTATCCTAAACCTCCCAGAATTCAGTTTCATGTCAGGATTCTGAGTTCGAGTGCTTTGAGAGAGGGAGGAAAAATTCCTAATCACTTTCTCTATACCATGCATAATCATGTTGTGGTGTACAAGTGATGGACACAAAAACAGGTTTGCCACCCTCAGGAAATGTCAAAGTGACTGGCTAGGTAAGCCTCATGCAAGAGGGAGTTTTATTTATTTATTTATTTATTTATTTATTTATCGGTTTATATCCTGCCTTTTTCCTACAAAGGGCTCAAGGCAGCTTACATCATTCTCCTCCTCCGTCTTATCCCCACAACAACCACACTGTGAGGTAGGCTGGGCTGAGAGTCTGTGACTGGCCCAAAGTCACCCAGTTGGCTCCATGGCTGAGCAGGGACTCGAACCCAGATTGTCTGAGTCCCAGTCCCAGGCTCTTAGCCACTACACCACACTGGCTCCACAGATCCAGTACCACCATGTAGAAGGCCTTCCTCTGAGATGTAGCATCTTCCAGTCACCTGCTATCCCATCCCATGCCATCCAGAAAATGCCTAAGTGCTGCATCTCAGAGACATTGCACATGCAGTACCATCATTAAGAGGCTGAACAAATGCCAAGAGCAATTGGCTCAGAGGTATGTAGATGAAGGGTTACAGGGAAGGTAATTGAGGCAATAAGGAAACTCACTGTCAGGCCTGTGTGGTGGGTAGTTCCCCACAGGAGGCTGTAGTGGTAACTGCAAAATTTGCCTGACTAGCTTCTAGCTCATGGAGGAAGGTCAACTTGGGCCTGTCCTCTGGTTATGGAGACCAGGCCGTTGCTGGTATCGGTGTCTTGAGTAAGAGGAAAACTGGTGAAGGTCACTAACTGTCAACAACGGTCCCTTCTGGCAAGAACATGCGTTCTTGGCCATTACAGGAAGGAAAGGCATGGGGAACATGATTAGAAAGGCAGTGACCCAGTGCCCAAAGTTTTGCCTTTGCCTAGGGCTGTGATAGGGACGGACAAGTCAAGAAACACTGAATTCTGGACCCATATATTATGCACTTGATGATGATGATGACGATGATGACTGTAAGCCACCCAGAGAGCCCTATGTGCTATGGGGCAGCATATAAATGTTGTTGTTTTTGTTGCTGTTGCACTTCAAAACACAGAGGAAAAGAACTATGACCAGGACCATGCCTGACTAATCGAAATCCTGGGAATAAATCACAATGAAGTTAGCAAGGCATTGCTCTGTATATCCCACCTCTGGCTTCTGAGCCCTCGCCAGATTATTTTCTGTATTCATTACAGAGTTCATTATCCCTGCCATCAAGCTAGAAGATACAGTTATGATTTTAAAGATTTGGAGCAGAGAGCCAAGAGACTCTCAGCATGCCAGATTTTGCACCCAATATTGGCTTAGATTCTCTTATTTTTGTGTGGTTCTACCGTGGAATTGCCAAATGACACAGTACTGCCTGGATTCCTTGGAAACAAAGGCATGAATTCTAGGGAACCTTGTGGTATACTGTACAGATCAAACCCTGTTAACATTCCTTATGACAAATCTGACCCACTTCTTTGCTGCCGCCGTTAAATGGTTTGTACGTGGCTTGTTGTCTCGTCACTTTCATTAAAAATCAACATTTCTGAAGCTATGTATAGATCTCAGCATCCTTTCCCCCTTCTCATTTTAAAAAAAGCAAAACCTTCCGCTACAGTACAAAGCTTGTTCTTTCTTCCTCCCTCCATTTTAAGAGCATCATCTAATAAGGCTGTCCTGGCAGGCTCCCTGCTCGCGAACGGAGCTGGCATCCCTTCCAGGGGGCTGGGGAGAGCTGCAGCCAGCTAGCAGCACCTGATAATGCCGCAGCAAAGGGGGCGGGAGAAGGAGGCGGCAAGAGCAGAGGCAGGAAACATTTCCCTGTCCTTGGATGAACTCCTTGCTGGCTTGCTCATTAGAGATGCTGCCACGCGGCTGCCTCCTCCTCCTTGGGAAGCTTCTTGCACACAGGGATATTTTTAGTGTGCTTTATACTCCGAGCAGGAACTTCTGCATTACTTTTGCTGCATAAAGCAGGCTGTCGAAGGAGCTGCCAAGGCAACTAGCTGCCATTCAGCCGGTTTCCCTACAACTGGGACTTGAAAGGGGCTGCGCTGCAGTCACGATGTGGTGACTGGGGAGGGAATCACCCACCACGATCGCAGTCAGCCTGGAGCTGCAGTAGGGGCTAGAGCCCCTGAGAAACCAAAGGATCTGACCTGCAGTCTCATCTGACAATCCCTAAGATGGGAAGCTGCAGTGGGACAGCAGCATCCGTCTGTTGGACAAGGTGGAAGCAAGCTAGCTTGCCACCACAATTCTATACCTTATGGCCTGAGAGAGATGGTGCACCAGGTTCTGTGGTTTTGTTCGTCCATGTATGGATCCTTAATTCTGCTTCTGCAAGTCACAGTGCCCCAATTCAGTCCCACCCTTGACATCCTTGTTTCTATGCTCTCAAGAATATCTTCACAAATATGAGGGCTAGCTACTTGCTTTTAGAAAAGGGAAGTTGAGAATTCTGAATTCAGTATCACCTTTCCAATTCCACCCCAAACACAATGATTTGCCAATGATGGCAAATTCACAACATTGAGCATATAAGATTGAACATAATGTGTTCAGCCCTCTCTGGATAAGGTTAGCATTAACTGGGGAGGAAGATGTTCAATGAGAAGGTTTTCTTTGGAATCATTAAACCAGTTGGAAGGGTTCCATTTAGGCATGTGGTCACCGGATGGGCAAGAGCCTTCCATCAATGGAACACTGGGATGCAGAGCAAGTCCAGACTCAGTTATGGAGGGTAGGAATGGGGTAGCTGCAATGCACTGTTCTCCCAGCAGGAGGCATGCTAACTCTTATGGCATGTGGGATGCAGTGTGGCTCACGCCACAGAGAAAATGGCCACTTGCTTACGGGGCTAAGAGCGACCCAGCTGGCAAACTTGGAATCATGAAAAGTAGATGCTTGGAGACACAGCCCACAGTAACTGTCTCCATGGGTATAATGTAACACTGCTTTGAGGGGAAGGAATGCTTTTCTGTGCTTGACACAGGGGCAGCCCTTCCATTCAGAGAGTGAGGTAGAGGACTCAGGTGGCAGATCATGGAGGATTTGCATAGGGGGAGTGGCAGCAAGTCCTTGGAGAACGCAACTGTATGGGCACAACACGCCTGCTCTGCAAACCCGAAGCAGGACTGCTGCCATCGAGTGCAATACAAACAGCCGGGCGTGTGGAAAGGCTTGGCAAAAGGCAAAGCCAATGCGACTGGGGGGCTTCGCATGGCAGCTGCCTTATTCTGCCTCACCTGAGCTTGTTGCTGGCCACTAAATATGCGCAGGGACCGATATCCCCTAACCCAAACCCTCAGCTGGAATGTTACCATAACCCTAGTATGATGCCAAGACATACGGAAAGCTTAAGCTGCAGCAGCGCAGTCTGGGGCTTTCTTCACAGCCCGCCTTTTCTGCCTTAACTGAGCCTCTTCATGGCACTTCAACATGCACAGGGCCTGCTATTTTCCTATCCCAGGCCTAAGCTGAAGCTTCACCATTACCATGACTGCCCATGTACTCCTCATGCATATGAAAAGCTGCAGCAAAGGGAGCACAATTGCGGCTTTTCTTGGCAGCTCACTTTTACTGCCTAATGTGTCCTTGTTCCAGGTCACTAGACAGACACAGGACTGATATTTTGCTCTCCCAGCTCAGAAGGGAATTCCAAAATACTTGCTGTGTGGCTTTTGTTGTTGTTGTTGTTGTTTGCAAAATTCATTATGCCTATCCTTCCTTAAAGGTTCCAAGCCTCAAAAGCATGATAGAGTCTTTCAGATTTGGAACCCGAACCCTAATATGGGACTCAGTGGCAGTGCCTCAGGAAGGAATTCCACAATACTCACTTCCTGGATGTTTCTCTGAACAGCTCATCCTGTCCCCACTCCCTGAACAGATTCCCACCCTCAAAGGCATCACACAGTCCTTTGTCTTTCTATTCCTAACCCTCACCCTAAGCAGGGTATTAAGCGAAACCCTAATAAGGGGTGGAAATCACGTGGCTAAGGACAGGATTCAAAAATGCCTGAATTGTGCAGGATTAGCTCATTCTGTCCACCACTCCTAAATACATTCCAAGGCCCAAAAGTATCACCTGAACCCTAAGCTGCACCTCAGCCCCAACCCTGATCAGGGACTGAAATTGGCCTCAGGACTGATTTCCTAAACACCTGCATTCTGCGTGTTTTCAGTGCACCTAATTTTGCAAGTTTTGAAATACCCACTTCCTGGCTAATTTTCAACACAGCCCATTCTTTCTGCCCTTCCTGAACACATTCCATGACTCCAAAGCATTGGATACACATTGTTTCTTCAACACTAACCCTAAGCTGAGTCTCAACCTTAACCCTACTTAAGGGATGAGCACCGATGTCTCAGGACTTCCTGAGACAAAAATACTCGTTTTCTGGATGTATAGCTCCTTTTGTCTGCCCATCATGAACACAGTCCAAACTTCAACAGTATCACAGCCTTCTACCCTTCAACTTGTTATGACACTGATATTTTCCTAATCATAGTCCTAGCATTGAATTTAACCCCAAGCCTAACAGCCTGATATAATGCCTATACAATTTGAACTAAGGCAGCGAATCAATTTTTCTTGGCAGCTGGCTTTTCCTGCCAGAGCCTCCAAACAACACTTAACAGCACAGGGACCGACATTTTCCCAACCGAAACCTAAAGTGTTATCCCAACCCCAACTGCCTCATATATTCCATTTTCATATGGAAGCCTTCAGCAACAGGAGCACCCTGGTGGTTCCCTACAAGAGCTGGCTTTTCCCACCTGAGCCTTACAACCCAATACACTCCCCATACATATGTTGTGCTTCAGGAGAGGCAGCACAATCTTTCCGTGGTTCTTTTCTCCCCAAAAGTCCCCTCAGGCAGATGCTACAGATGACATAAGGCTTCTTCTCATGGAGAACGTGGGAAATAAAAAATAGCAGCTGCTCACCAAGAGAGGAACCCTACTACGGGCAGGATCACTTCTCTAAAACTTACGGCAGTTGTGAAAAATTGTAAGCTGGAAGCAGTTTCCTTATATGCATATCTGTGTCATTCATATATATACATATGTATACGAGCCAGAAAATATTTGATTCAGACTTGTTAGGTCCTGGCTAGAGAGAGGTAAATGCAGCCTGATGGTTCCGTTCATGGGAAAGTTATTTGCACAGTTGCAAAGAAATGCAGATTGCTCAAGGTGGCTGTTGAACTATTCTGATGAAATGGAGCACTGAGCACTAGAGAGCAAACAGAACAAACAGAAGCGTTTGTGCTCCGGAGCTTCTGCTGCTGCAGCATATAGGGGGTGAGCTCTTCAGATGCCCATCCAGAATCTCCATCTGGGTATTATCTATCTCTCCAGTTATGGCCTTCATAGAGCTCATCTTGGTAATGGGTATAACTTGGGGAATTTGACCTGGATGTCCCTAGAAGTCACCAGTTTAGTTTGTTATGGGCCAGAGTATATGCCATAAGAAGCGGCTTCTCCACTAACTCATTTCTCCACCGATTCTTGTGATGCTAAACCTGAGCTGATGATCAAATCCCCTTTGCATTCAGTGTTTTGCCAGAAGGTTGCATCAGTGATCCTGGTTTTATGTCTCTGAATCTGGAGCAAAAATCTGCAGTGATATTTCTTCGTTTTAGAACTGTAATTGTTCCCCAGGTTGCTGTGATGGAAGGAATAAATGCTCAGTAATCTGGTGCACCATTATAGCCCAAGGGCTTGTTCCACTTATGTCCCTGAGGTACTGAAACAAACAGCACAGTGCCACCACCTGGTCTAAAAGAAGGATGGAGAGACGATCATTAAGCTATGAAACACACACACGCGCGCGCGCGCGCGCACACAGGAAAGCTGCACTTCCACATAAGGGAATGTGTGCATTTAGGAGTCTCTGTTTCCAATGTATGTGGATATACACCTTACAAACTGAAACTTGCCCCACTGACTTCAGGATTTGACCTAGACATTCTTTTTTAGTTTTCTACTTAGGAAAATTATCCAGTGTTCAAAGAGGCCATGTGGGTTTCATGAAACATTACAGGCTTTCCCCATTCATGGACCCAGGAATTTGCATGAAGCACGTATAGGTGATTGTCCGCTCTGGCTTGGTCAGTGTGGATTTTGCATAGCTTGCAGCAGGCATGGTGGCAGTTTGGGCTCACATGGAACCCATCATGCCTAAGCCTTGCAATCCTCTCCTCCTCCTCCTCCTTGCTTGGCCTGATTTGGGCCTAAGGGATGTCGCTGCTGTAAGCATCCCTGGGCATTGAGCCCATCTAGCCTGGTATTGTTGAAACTGATGCATAGTGGCTCTCCAGGGCTTCAGTCAGGGCTTTTACCAGGGACTGAACCAGAGACCTCCTATATGCAAAGTAGGTGCTCTTCCATTGTGCCTGAACAGAAGAGGGACATTTATATTCTTATTGTGGTCCTTCTTCTAACGATGATGATGATGATGATGTCGACAACAACTCGGGTAGATAGATAGCATAATGTCCTCCAAAAATAATGCAGGAGCCAGCTCGGTCTGCCCTGGGGTGGCACTGGCACTGGTCCCCAGTGGGAAAGAAAGATCAGGGTCATATTGCTTGCAAAAGAGGCCCCACAGCAGCCTCTTCCCCTGCCCTGGATTTATCAATGGTTAGGCGGATCCCACTTCCCCATGGTGACTCTGCCTCACCATGTGAGTTTCACAACATATTTTGGTCAGAGTTTACAAGAAATGGCAGTGGGAATTAAAAGAGAAGGGAGGGGGGAATTCCAGTAAATCGCCTCCAGTTCTTCATTTTGAGAATCGGAAGTCCTACGACTTCTTGTTGGGGATTTCAGTTTCTGCTTGAGAAGGAAAGGGGCCTTTCCTCTCAAGCTTTTGCTTAATGCCGTATCTTGTAGCACTTGCCTGATATTTGTGCTTTTCCCCATAGGCACGTTTGTTTTAGATTTATCGCATGCCTCAGTTTCATGGGCTTTGCTCAGCTTCAGGACAAGAAGGAAGGATTTCTCTCTTTGGAAGAGGACAGCAATGCAGGCACATTCTAGAGCAGAGGTGAGCTGACTTCAGGTTTGCACGATCTGCTTTCTCCTTTTTGTCTCGCACATGCTGCAGAGCAGCCTTTTGGAGCCTGGTGCAAACCTGCAGGAGTTTGTCTTGAGTGCCAGAACTGAATGGAGTCCAGAGTCCTTCTGCCCCAAAACCCACTCTCACTCGCCCCATTTCAGCAGTACAATTTAGGGCAGGGAAAAGGAAACATTGCTGCTGTTGCTGAAATACTTGAGAACCAGAAATCGTGCCAAGCCACTGGAAGCCATGTGGCAATCTACCTGCCAGTCCAGATCTACCTTCTGCCCACGCCTGTTCCAGAGCAGGCAACTCAGTGAGCCTTGTCCTGGAGCAACTGGCACAGCCAATGGTCAGGGGTTGTAGGAGTTGTCATTCAACACATCTGGAGGGGGCCTCTGTCCTAGAGACTGATCTGGCTCCCCAGTCAGCTCCTGACATCTCTGTGGGCAACAGGCCTTGACCTGCCCAGCCTGCAACCAGGCAGTATCAGCCGCTGGCACCCTCTCTGGGGAGGAACCTGTTCTCCCTGCTTGTGCTGAAGCCAGCCGCATGCAGCCTCGGAGGGTTTGCATGCAGCGGCGCCAGGCCCAGCGACACAGCGCAACCCCGAGCCGCCCACCTCCCATGCTTGCACAAGCCCGCGGAAAGGGTCACAGCTCCTGTGGCCAGGCTTCAGCGCCTGCTGATCCGCCTGACAGTATGACGGCAAGTGTTCCCAGAAGCAATGGCTTGGAGTTCAAGGAGTGATCAGGATGACTCAGGCTTTGCCCTGATGTAGCTCGCCTTCCTGCCCTTTCACCTACTGTTCACATTCACCCAGTTCCAACATCACATTACAAATCACGCCTGGGAACTGTTTTCCCACCCGCTCCACTCCAAGTCTTTTCTAATTAGAAACTGCGCCCCACAGTGAGCTTGTTCAACTGCCGCACCAAATCTGCATCTGAACACCTGTCTCAAAATTAAAGGATTCCTGTGGAGGTGAAAGGCATTTGGCTCTTCTGCAGTCTTCATTCCTTGGCAGTCTTTGCAACTTGGGGGGGGGGGTCTTTTCCAGAGTTCAGCAGAGAGGTCATTTCTATGAAACCATGGGACATCTGGCAAGAAGGGCTAAAGAGACAAATCCTCAGTCTCTGCCTCGCTTGTGACATTCCGATACAGTGGAAGATCAAGAATATTTGCTCCTGGCTCAGCTGCTCTTCCAGAGGCCAGATCCCATGCTGGACTTGAAAACAGCAATAGTTGTTGTTGTTACTGATTTGAAGTATTTTGCAATTGCTACTCAACCAAAGAAGGCTCCCAGAGATGCATACATATACTCAATTAAACAAGTCAGTTGCTTCTCACATCTTATAATCTAAAACACTTCTGATAGACAAAGCAAAAGGGGCAGGGAGGAAAAACTGGAGAAATGTATTGTTTGTGGAGGGGTTGGTCCAATGTCCCTGGAATCGCTGCTGCCCACTCTGCAAATGAGAGCTGAGATGAATATTCCAGGGGCCCCAGTCGTGCAAAGTGGCTCTTCTCTGCAGCTGAGATGTCTGCGTTCATTACAGCCACAGTTGTGGAGTCGAAAGCACACAGAGAAACCTGATTCTGATCCCTACTCAGCCTTAAACTTCACTTCCCTTAGTCTAACCTATGAAACAGAATTATTCTGAGGATAACGTGGCATGAGGAGCTACTCTAAGCTCCTCAGAGGAAGGGTGGGCTACTAGAGCGACTGAGCAACTTTTCTTATGCTCAGGTTTCATTGTCTTGCATTATTATATGCCACCTTGATGGTGCCTTTGCAAATAAGGCAATATGATCATGTTAATAATAAATGACATAAACCAATCCATTAGTAATGCAGCATTCTGGAAATGTGAAGCTGTCTGCTAAACACGTCTCTATTAAACAGAACCAGATTTTTAAAAAATACTGCAGTTCAATTTCTGTCAAGCTCTAAAAACATCCATTTCCCACTGGCCTTCATCTAGATGCAAAATGTATTTATTTTAATCTTTTCTTTTCTTTTCTTCCTCATCCAATCCAGTAGCTCAGGGCAATTTAAGAATTTCTACAACATATTTTTGCAGTATCCCTGGAGATTGTTGGGATGTGGATCTACGCTTTGATATGGTTTCAGCTTTATTTTGGTACTGCAAACCCTTCCCTATCCACTTTTTCACAATGAGACTTCTGTGTGAGACAGCTTGTGGCAAGGAATCAGACTGGAGTGTGAAGATTCGGAATGGCAATAAAAATAGAAGCAGGGTGACCTTTGCCTGGGAAGCAATTTCTCAAGTTTATTAGCATGAGGAAAGCAGGAAGTCTATTATTGGGATCAGAGGCCCATCAGTGATGGGGATAATGACAGCTTGGTAACGTGGTTGCCCTCTGAAATGCTGGCCAGGAAATGACTGAGAAGATGCTGCAGGTTTCGGGGAGCAGGGCTTCCCCTGCTTTTCACAACAACTCACAGGGTTTTCCAAGTTTTAGAGGATGCTGAAGTTTTACGCATTTACTAATTTATTAGGGTAAGATCAGGAGTAATTGAAGCGGAGCAGGCTTCCCCAACTCAGCACCCTCTGGAAGTTGGCTGAGATGTTGCCAAGCACAGCTGTCTCTCCTAGGAAGTTGCATGCCTTGAGCGGCAGGGTGAGAGGAGCAAAGACGTGCACACTCCCCACCACCAAAGGTTCCCATGGTCCTGCTGCACATGGGGGAGAAAAGCCAGTCCCTGGACTCTCTGGGGGGCACCAAGTTGTAGGAGCAGAGGAGCAAAAAGGGATAGAGGAAAATAGAAAGCAGTGGCAATGCTTTGCAGAACTGAGAAAGCAGAGCTCCCTGCCGCCTCCAGAGTGGTATCTTTACTTGATGGGCATTGGGTGGGTGCCCATCGAATTTCTTCTCCGCTGCTGTGACAAGGCACAGTTGGCTTTACCCTTGAGTAGAGGGAGGCAGCTGCCTTGGGCAACTGGTTCTGAATGTCAGGAAAGGGAAGAAAATGGTGAACTATTTCATTTAAGCTTATTCTGGTATTTTTACTGCAAAGGAAAGGAACAGGTCCTTGCAGCATAATCTGCCTCAGATACCATACTAGCAGCTTGAAGTACTGGGGCACATTTAGCAGTGGGGAGGGCTGTTGTCTCTTTGCTGCCCTGCCTTGGGAAACAAAAAGTTTTTGACTGGCTTTGAGTAGTTGGATAGGTATGGACGGAATGGATTATGATATTAGTGTTTCATGGTGTAGCTTTCAATGGAATGTATTTAGAATTATTTAAAATATTTATAGGCCCCCTTTCAGGGCAAGGGCCCACCTAATGTGCTGTACGGTGATGAAATGTAAGTCTTTTCCTTGGATATGTTGGCATGTCCTGCTCTTTCTGTGCTTTGGGAAGCCACCCTGAAGACTCATTGTGAAGATAATCAGTGGCAGTGGAGTGCCAAAAAGATCCAGACTTCAGGCTTATAGGACCCTCCCCCCTGCAAAAAAAATTTGCATGTGTTAATTGATATACACTCTGAAGTCGGTGTGCATGCCTTTAATAAGACCCTGTGTCCTAAGGATGCCCCTAGGGATGTACAAACAGGAGAAAAAAGGGCATTTGATTTCAGAACAGAGGAAAACCCTCAGAAAAATGCAATGGGGGCAGCAGGAAGGGAGGGAAGCACATGTTGGCCAAAAACCAGCTAATTCAGGATGATCAGATGCACCGGAGATCATCTGGACCCTACAGCTTTGCTGCAGCAAGTGCCACAGTCAGCAAAGTAGATGGCCTCTCAGAGATTTGGGACAGCAAATGCAAGATTTGGGGGCCCAGCCTCAGGGCCGTCTTAACACATGGGCCTGATAGGCACTTGCCCTTGGGCCCCATACTAATCTGTGCATGTTAACCCTTGGAAAACTGGAACACTTCCAAAATTAACAGGAGTTGTCGTTGTCGTAGGGGCCCCAGTACACTGCTTTGCCCGGGGCCCATAATGCTGTCAAGACGGCCCTGCCCAGCCTCCTGGCCCATCTTCTGACAATGCTCTCGAGGATAATCAAGTCACTTGGTGGAAGCCAATTATGCCCTCCCAGCAGAGTGGTGATCTTTCTCCTCCTGTATTTGTGTGCCTTTAAAAATGAGTGGCAGGCAGAAATTCCTCATTGGGACTTTGCAGGATCGGGAAAACTGCACTGGGTGAATGCTTGCCATGCAGCTCTTGAGTCAACAAAGCTCCCTTCCTCCACCCACCCGCATCCGCCTGCAAAGGTAGCAACTCTGCTAGGCTCTAGCCGAGTACTAAATGTTCTCCCTTCTCAGGACAAAGGCAAAGGTTGTGTTGCACAACTGCACATTTTTGCCGATAACCGTAATAAATATATGCTACTTGTGCAGCTCGCTGCCAAATCTGCACATGCCCAATGGGGCAATCTCCTCACCTTAGTCACCGCTTCCTCCAGCAGAGCTAACGAACAGCAAAACTGTGTGTGTGGTCTTGCCAGGGAACATCACACAATGCTCAGTGTGCACCTAGATTCAGCAGCAAGGAGAGACGGAAATGGGAACTGAAGGCCCAACGTTAGCCTGGCCTCACCTTCAGAACTGACTGGCAAAACCCTCAGAGATCTTTATTCTTTTATATTTGGAGTCCCACTATATTTTGAATATATCAGAATCTTTATCTGTCTCCACGATGCAGGAAGGGAACTATTACTGGACTCAAGAAATTAGGACACAGTATCAGATGAGCCTTTATTTTCCTCACCTATCAAAAGCTATTGAGCAATTTTCTCCATGTGACAGCAGGACAAGGTCTTCACCAGCCTGGTGCCATCCAGATGTTCGCTCCAGCAGGTTCGGTCCAGCTGGCCATGGTCAGGAAAGGTCGGAGCTACAGCCCAAAGGCACCAGGATCTGAAAGGCAGCAGGTTGGGGAAGGCTGGTCCAGGCATTGCACTTAGCACTGGTTCTAGCAATATGTACAATGCCCACCACATGGGATAGAAATGAGGAGAAAGTTCCTGCTTGTGTTACTTGCTCCTTACAGCAGCCCTTGTCTCTAAGATGTATCTCTGCATACACAGAATTGCATTGGCAAGAACAGCTTCCTTCTCTTTGTCATACCAAGGGACTTGTCTCATAGAAAGATACAAGGGTGATGTGACCTAGTGGTTGGAGTGCTGGACTGGGACTCAGGAGAACCAGGCCTTGGCCCCACTTAGCCATGAAGCTTACTGAATAACTTCAAGCCAGTCACTACTTTTTGCCTAACAAACTTCACAGAGTTTTTGTGAGGATAAAATAGAGAAAAGAAGGATTATGTGAACTGGCTGCATACCTTGCAGGGGGGATAAAAAGGCAGAGTATAAATAAAATTAATAATGTTTTTCTTCATTTGCAACAGATGTGCATTTCAACCAGTTTTTCTCCCAATAAATCATAATGGAATGTGGCTGAGTGTCAGGCACTGGATAACTCTGCTTTTACACATAATGGCACAGGTACTTTTGAAAATTGAATAAAAGTCTTCTCACCCCTGGTATATATGTATTTAGGATCATGATTGCCATATCCACCATGGAATGCCTACTTTCTGTCCTGGACTGCTAAGACTTGGCTAGCTCAAAATCCAGGTCAGTCAGAGTTTGCTGATGTCAGTTTTAACGGGTTTTTTGAAAAGTTAACCAGCATTGCTTGGCTTTCCCTGTTACATGTCTTATACTGTCCCCTGGTGTACAAAAAGGTAAATTACAGAATCCCTCAGTTTTTAAAAATTCAAGGTGCCAAAAGATGATGTTGTTGTTGGTCGCAAAGTCATGTCCGACCCATCGCGACCCCATGGATAACATTCCTCCAGGACTTCCTGTCCTCCATCATCCCCTGGAATCCACTTAAGCTCGCACCAACTGCTTCAGTGACTCCATCTAGCCACCTCATCCTCTGCCGTCCCCATTTTCTTTTGCCATCTATTGTTCCCAACATTAGGCTCTTCTCCAGGGAGTCCTTCCTTCTCATCACGTGGCCAAAGTATTTGAGTTTCATCTTCAGGATCTGGCCTTCTAAAGAGCAGTCTGGGCTGATCTCCTCTAGCACTGACCAGTTTGATCGCCTTGCGGTCCAAGGGACTCGCAGGAGTCTCCTCCAGCACCATAATTCAAAGGCCTCAATCCTTTGGCGCTCAGCCTTCCTTATGGCCCAGCTTTCACAGCCATACATTGCAACTGGGAAAACCATAGCCTTGACTATACGCACTTTTGTTGGCAGGGTGACGTCTCTGCTTTTTAGTATGCTGTCTAGATTTGCCATAGCTTTCCTCCCCAGGAGCAAGCGTCTTTTAATTTCTTGCTGCAGTTCCCGTCTGTGGTGATCTTGGAGCCCAGGAAAATAAAATGTGCCACTACCTCCATTTCTTCCCCATCTATTTGCCAGGAAGTGAGAGGACCGGATGCCATGATCTTAGTTTTCTTAATGTTGAGTTTCAAGCCAACTTTTGCGCTCTCCTCCTTCACCCGCATCTTTAGTTCCTCCTCACTTTCTGTCATTAGAGTGGTATCATCTGCATATCTGAGGTTGTTGATATTTCTCCCAGCAATCTTAACTCCAACTGGTGATTCATCTAGCCCCGCCTTTCTCATGATGTGCTCTGCATGTAAGTTAAATAGGCAGGGAGACAGTATACAACCTTACCGAACTCCTTTCTCAATTTTGAACCAATCAGTGGTTGCATGTCCAGTTCTCACTGTTGCTTCTTGACCCTCATATAGGTTTCTCAAGAGACAAATGGTCTGGGACTCCCATTTCTTTAAGAACTTGCCACAATTTGTTGTGATCCACACAATCAAAGACTTTAGCATAGTCAATGAAGCAG
>NW_025335268.1:123366467-123460875 GCF_004798865.1 Varanus komodoensis
GTAGGATTTTGAACATAACTTTGCTAGCATGTGAAATGAGTGCAATGGTGCGGTAGTTTGAACATTCTTTGACATTGCCCTTCTCTGGGATCGGAATGTAAACTGACCTTTTCCAATCCTGTGGCCACTGTTGAGTTTTCCAAATTTGCTGGCATATTGAGTGTAGCACTTTTACTGCATTGTCTTTTAAGATTTTGAATATCTCAGCTGGAATACTGTCACCTCCACTAGCTTTGTTGTTGCTCAGACTTCCTAAGACCCATTTGACTTCACATTCCAGGATGTCTGGCTTGTGGTCAGTGACCACCCCATCGTAGTTATCAGGGACGTTAAGGTCTTTCTTGTATAGTTCCTTTGTGTAATCTTACCACCTCTTCTTAATCTCTTCTGCCTCTGTTAGGTCCCTGCCATTTTGGTCCTTTATCATGCCCATCTTTGCATGAAACGTTCCCTTCATATCTCCAATTTTCTTGACGAGATCTCTGGTCCTCCCTATTCTATTGTTTTCTTCTATTTCTTTGCACTGTTCATTTAAGAAGGCATTATTATCTCTTCTAGCTATTCTCTGGAATTCTGCATTCAGTTGTGTGTATCTTTCTCTTTCTCCCTTGCCTTTCGCTTCCCTTCTTTCCTCAGCTATTTGTAAAGCTTCCTCAGACAGCCATTTTGCTTTCTTGCATTTCTTTTTCTTTGGGATGGTTTTAGTTGCTACCTCTTCTACAATGTTGCGAACCTCCATCCATAGCTCTTCAGGCACTCTGTCTATCAGATCTAATTCCTTAAATCTATTTGTCACCTCTACTGTATATTCATCAGGGATATGATTTAGGTCATACCTGAGTGGCCTAGTGCTTTTCCCTACTTTCTTCAATTTAAGTCTAAATTTAAGCCTAAAGTACTAACCCTCTGCTCTTCCCCAGTAGCATATTGGACACCTTCCGACCTGAGGGGCTTATCTTCCATCATCATATCTTTTTGCCTTTTGGTACTGTCCATGGGGTTTTCATGGAAAAGATACTGGAGTGGGTTGCCATTTCCTTCTCCAGTGGATCACATTTTGTCAGAGCTCTCTGCTATGACCTGTCCATCTTGGGTGTCCCTTTACGGCATAGCTCAGCTTCATTGCACTACACAAGTCCCTTTGCCACAGCAAGGCAGTGATCCATGAAGAGATACTTCTTCTGAAAAGAATATTACAGCTACTGTCTATGGATACAGAAACCTCTAGAATTTATTGGTTTCAGGAAAGTTAGTTTTAAAAGGAACTTTTGTTATTCATGAATTTCGCTTGGCCATGCTGGATGGGAATTGTAGTTCAACACAGATGAACCATAGGAGACTGCTAATGCATCCATCCCAGACTTTGGTTTGCTATGAATTTGCTTTCATTGTTCCTTAAATATACACTGTTGTTAATTCTGAGTAACTGTCAGGAGTTAAATTGGTACGCTCAATAACTCTCTCTATTCAGTACTATTCGTGCATAAGGACACTACCAAATAAACACAAAGCCATACTGACAAAATAGGAAAAGGTTCACATGAAGACAAGAAAGTAATCAGCGAGTGACTGTTGGAAAGAATCAACATGCACTTAGCTCAGAAGTGCCAGGAAACAAGCTGAGTCACCTGGAAGTCCCTGATGACAGAACAGCTGAGTAAGAACACTGGAATTTATTGTTCTTTATTCATGTATACCTTCCTTTTCCTCAGGAAGCTCAGAAGATAAGGTTCCCAGGCAATCATGCATCCCGATAACGTAAAAGTCGGTGTGCTGTTTCAGCAGTAGAACTGTATCACCTCCAGACCATTCTCAAGGTTTGTTTGGTGCAGCATTCTGCCTCCAAAAGTGGCCAGGCAGCTACTGCTGGAATCTCCCAAGCAGGGCTTGACACTGCTAGCTGTCTTCTGCTCTTTATGCCCAGATAGCCAGAGGTATAATTCCTCTGCCTTTTAGGAACCGTAGCTAAAATGCAATGGAAGACCTAAACTCCTTGACTGCATCTAAACCAGGAGCAGGGAACCTGTGGATCATGTCTCCCAGCATTCCTGGCCATTGACGCTGCTAACCTCATGGACCTCATGGAAAATGAAGTACCACAACTTCTGGAGGCCTACAGGTTCCCTACCTATAGTCAAACATTTTAAACAGCTGTTAAAGTTGGCTCCCATCACATGGACTGGAATGCATTTTTCTCATGGTGCCCAATGGACAGCTTGGCCACATTCCTAAGCTATGTGCCACAGATGGAACTGAGCCAAAGGACCCACCCACATGTGGAAGAAGGTGTTTTCCAGGGGGCAGAAGCACCAACATCTGTAAAGGTTCCCAGAGGCTTTTAGCATCTCTGTAGGTGGATGTTCTACTGCTTCCATTCATGGAGGGGTAAGAAAGGAGCACCTGGATTTTGCAGCCTAAGCAAGCACAAAGGCATCATCCATGATAAGAACTTAGCTTCCTGACTGGGCTCTGGGAAAGCAGGGAGAGCACGTACAAATTAGAAAGACTGGATGTACACGTATACTGTGTGTGTTTGTGCATGGGTGGGTACCATGTAAATGGCAAAGCACGTCAGCAAACGTTGGTGGCTTTCAAATCGTAATCCAGAGCAAAACACTATCTCTTGATAGTGACACCTGGCAGGCTCATAAGAGAAGTCAGAAAGGCACAAATACTACGACATGCCCAAATGGCTAGAAAACTATTGTTGAAAAATGTTAATGGCAAGAAAGAGGGATTGTTTTCCTTCCACATGTGTTTAAATGATGGCCCAGAGTATGTGCCACCAATTATTCTAGTTCATCAAATGAGTCTTCCTCCTCCTCTCCACGGGCTGACTGTGCTATAGCCTTCATCCACCGTTGTTTCAGTTCCTCAGTCTCTGCAACCAATGTATAGACCTGTTTGGACTGTACCAGCTGAAAGATGTGACGGGTGTCACTCTGAGGCAACTCCTTGACTTGGTAACCCAGCAGGGGAATGGAGGTGTGAGCTTTGACGTCCTGAGAGATGAGAGTGGGAAACAAGAGGCTCAGACACAGATTTATTCAGATGTCCCAAAACTGGCTCCACAAAATCAGATCTCTCACCCCAGGGTTGTTGTGAATTTAACAATGAGCTGGGCCAGCCCAAGACATTTTGCTGCGAGAAACAAAGGACAAGCTGGTGCTTCCCCCAACCCTCACCCCACCTATGAAAGCAAACTGCTCTGGAAGTTGGCTTGTATTTCAGTCCTGGTAAAGAAGCCATGTCCTCCATCGTACAAGCCTCAGATACAGATGTCCATAGTTTTTCTCCAAGAAGCAGCAAAACATTTGTGAGGGAACAAATTTGAGCAGAAAAATGGGGTATAGAAAAAGATGTGTACACCAGGAGAGGGGAATGTTTGAAGGACTCAGGCAGAATGTTGTGGCGGGGGGGGGGGGGCTACTGTTGCTCACCAGAAACTACCACCTGAGGCAATTACCTCATTCTGCCTAGTGGTAGGGCCAGCCCTAACAATGGGTTTCAAAACTGGGCTGAATTTAGGCCTAAGGCCTAAACTGACCGTGGCAGATGTTCCTTTCTTCTCATGTTGTATTTTGGTTGGTTGGTTTTCAGCCAAAGCACCCTTAAGAGGTAAGTATAATTTAAGCAAAGAAATGGTAGGGAGAGGGGCTGCATAACAACTTCCTCTCCAGCCATTTTTGTATTCAAGGCCAGGAACTGGCAGGGCAAGAAGCTTGGGCCAAGTCATGCTAAGCCATCCTGGGAATAAGCTGCGATGGGTGGCTAACCCAGCAGATGACCTGGCACTCTGTGATCTGCTGTGGTTTGATCCAGGTCCAGCCCTCCTACCAGCTGCCCGCATCCTGCATCCTGGCTCATATACCATACACCTTTCAGCAGAACTCGTTTCCTCTGCCCCTACCTCAGCATTCTTCCTACAATTGGTCCATTCGGGTTTCTGGCTATGGAAGGAAATTCTGCCCTTCTCCTCCATACCAGGTCAATAAGCGGGGTTAATTTCCTAAATTCTTATGAGCATGGATGCATTCCGCCCCCCCTACCAGGGTGGGCAGGGGGAAAGGGCACAAGACTGCCTCTGCACTATTTAGCTAAGCATACTAATATCCCCCTCTTGTCTGTTTCCTCATTAATTCCATCATCCCCTTCCAAGGTTTTCTTGCTAGTAAACATTTTTTAAAAGAAAAGATGTTTTGCCTCTTCCTGAACTAAGCACACCCACCCAAAAGATCTTTCTCCTGTAGCTACTGGCCATTTTCAGTTTCCCCAAGACCTTTACGCTTGTCAGTTTTGTTGCAGATATACATGGGGGTTATAAGAGCAATGAGGGGATTAGTAAACATATGCAAATTTCAAGGCAGAGCACCAAGGGGGATTGGAAAAACATGTGAAAAAGTCAAAATAAACACGGGCACATTTCAAGGAAGATCAGAGAATGAGATTGTTAAATATATGCAAATTTCATAGCGGCCCAGTAATGTTGAAGGGAAGTTACACAAAATTCTTAAGAATAGACTTTCATATCTGTGCACGTGTGCAGATCTGAAAATAAAAATTAAAATGCCGATGCATTCAGGGCACTTTCCTGTGTCCTTTCTTCTTGATTTATTTGAGTATGGCAGGGTGAAAGGGAGGATGGCAGCAGCACTAGCATGATAGCCAACCATAGAAAGACTTTTGACCCTCTTGCAGGGTGGCTTTGTAGCCCAACCCAACACTTCCCAGGGAAGTCACCCTGCTCGGGTCACAGATAACAATAAGCAACCCTGAACAACCCAGCAAACTCCCCTTGATTACTCATGGTGGGTTGCTGTGTCATGAGAACCAGGTGTGCTGGTCCAACATATAGGCTGGAAGTGTTGTGCAGAGCGTTTTGACAGTGAAGGATTCTCAACTCTGGCCCACTGGCCAGTGGGTTCTCCAAGACTGCACTGGGATCTGGCCTGGCTCAGATGCATTCCTGCGCATCCCATAGTTCTGACACCCTGGTTCAGCTCCTTCTTCCTGCATCACCTCAACAACCTCAGTCCTGACACCTCTCCCTCCCCCTGCTTTTCTCCTCCTGGAGAGAAGGTACAGTCTGCCATATATTCTCCCCCAGAAGAGGAAAAAATTTCTGAGAAGCTGAAAAACAGCTGGAGGTAAATTTGCTGAACTGCTTTCCTGCCTTGCTCTTCTACTTCAACTTGAACTCTCCTGAAATGCTGGTGGATGCAGAAAGACAAGCAGGGAGAAATAGAAGACATCTAAATGAACCCCACTGCAGATGGCGCAGTGGTTTAAACTGCTGTGCTGCTGGGCTGGTTGATCGAAAGGTCACAGTTCAAATCTGCACAACGGGGTGAGTTCCCGTTGCTCCGTCCCAGCTCCTGCCAACCTTGCAGTTGGAAAGCATGCAAATGCAAGTAGATAACAAGGTACCACTTCGGTGGGCAGGTAACAGCGTTCCGGGCACTTCGGTGTTTAGTCATGCCGGCCACATGGCACGGAAACTGTCTGCGGACAAATGCTGGCTCCCTCGACTAGGAAACGGAGATGAGCACTGCCCCCTAGAGTCAGGCATGACTGGACTTAATGTCAAGGGGAAACCTTTACCTTTTAAATGAACCCCTCACTGCATGCCACATCTATTTGGCCCCGTGAACTTCTCTTTTCACAGGGACAGATTTCTGTCCCTTCCCACAGCCAAATCCAGCATTGTGAAAATGGCGGCCAGGTGACTGAGCTACTCTTGCCAGCAGCAAGAAGTCAGTTCCAAGCCTTACGACCCTCTTTCATCAGGAATTTTCAAGGTAGAACAAGTCACAGCATACCTGAGGGGCAGCATAAACATACAGCACAAGAGGGTCATCTCGTGGGATCACAAACCAGCCCCTCATGCTCCCCTTTCCACTCTTGTCCAGTAGCTGCAGAAAACTGCACATCAAGCTCTGCCCAGAGAGTTCTGCAGATTCTTTCTGCCAGTGAAAAACAAAACAGAACAACACAATTCATCTTGTTAGTGCTCCACAGAACAGAGGCTTCTGCTGGCTTCTCGGTGATTTGCAGCCTTGGAGAGGGCTTTGTAAGCCCCCTAGTAGAAAAGTCCAGGTGAAATGGTCAGATGCACCACCTCCAGGCAGGACTGCAAAAAGTGGCAATACTGAGAGAGGCAGTGTAAAGGATGGTGGGCCCTTTTCAGCCTGCCAGGGCTTCATACTGGTCTTTGAAGTTCTATGATGCAGCAGTCTAGTGACCTTTCCATTCAAGAGGGCTCAGATCAATGGACTGGATGGAGCCCATGGCGAGGTCACATACCACCCACTCCTGGTATAAAACAAAGAGATCCAGTCCTTGTTTCTTGGCACACAAGTATAGCATTTACAGAAGGACAGTTCTTTAAGGACTACGTCTCTTTTATGTTATATTGTTGTTAGGTTTGTGCCTTGCTAGTCTTCCAAGAAGCTCAGAATGGTGAACTGAGGTCTTCTCATTAAATCCTAACACCAGCCCTTCAGGACAGTCTAGGTTGAGAGGTACTGACTTGCTCAGAGCCAGCCAAGAAATTTCAACATGGAGGGAGAGAATTTGAACCCGAGTTTCCATTCCCAAACACAACACACTAACTACAAAGACCTTAATATAATTATGCAAATACATCACAGTTGGTCACTCGAGATTTCCTTTCACACTGGCTTCAGAAGCTGCTGTGAGTAGCCTCACAAACGGACAGGAAAGCAGTCTCAAAAGGTGCCCGTTCTCAATTACTTTGCTCCTTAAAGGCCAAGCTGATACACACAGAAAAATTGAATCCCATAAGCATACTGGGTCGAGAGGTTTTCATTTACCATAAAGCTACTGCAGACAATTTTCTAAAATACTCAGGGGTGAGTTCACTTTTTTATGGGCCTGAGTTGTCTAAGGAATGGAATACAATAAACATTGAATAGTTCAGAACCTTGTCACTCAAGTGGATAATACAGACAGTCAAAAATATTACATTCAAAACTCTAGGGCATGCTGTAAACTGCAGAATGTAAAATCAAAGGTGTACCTGCAAGTATCATATTCCATCACTAACTCGTGTAAATGTAATGGGGACAGAGTGTCTATTTTTAATCTTCAGGACCTCGGACAGAGTCACTCCCCCACCCATCCTCCCTCTCTCTTTGAGCTCCTTTTCCTTTATAATCTGCATATTTCCCTGATTTTTCCCCCCACCCATTTGAAATCCCTCTTGAAAAATGGACCTTTGTCACCTGTCAAAAGTAACTATTCCAATAAATGATGGTAGCTCACATTTTGGCATCTTTGTCAAAGTGGTAGAATCTCAGGTACAAGAGCAAAAATGTGGGCACCTTTGGCGCGCTTGTGTCAAGATCTTGTCTCTAAAGGGATGAATAACACCCAACCCCTTCTTCATGAGCTAAGAGCACTCATACCTTGGTTGCATCGACACTTTGCCCTTCACCAGATATAACCAAGAGGAAAGAGGAACTCTCTGGATCCTCCCAGTCCAGGAGTGGGCATTTTCTGGACATTGCCAGCATGCATCCCTTCTACTCGAGCCCAACCCAGGATCCCCATTCCCACAGCTATGCAACTGCAAACATCCACAATTGCACAACTCCGGGTAATAATGATACAATTTGTGCAATTTTTTGCGAAACGAGGAAACAAAATATAAAAATGCTTTGCAACCACAGATGTCCCCTCCTGAGTAATGCTCAGGCACTTTGAAAGGACTGTTCATAGATGCCAAAATGAGGATCATAAGTTGAAGGAAGAAAAAGTTTAAAGGAAAACAAAGCTGCAGCAAGTCAGACATGACTTGTGATTGGAGCAGGGAGTGGAAAGACAGCTTGGTCCTTCCAGTGTCCCCTTGCAGCAGAACAAGCAAGGAGGAGGGAGCCAGGAACCAGGAACTGGAGTGAGTCTGATTGTCTGTAGGTGCACGGTGGGTGCATGTATGCAGCCACAAACCCACCATGGCTTATTGCCAGGGTAGGTTAACATGATGTGCAAATGCATCTTGCATTTGGCAACCACTTGGTGTTTCCTGCACCAAACGTGTGAAGGACAGTCTCACACCTGGAAGCACCTGAGGATGCGCTGGGAAACCATGGTTTGCCTTGACTCCCCCGTGTACGTTGACTTCCTATTTAGGAGCATGCATGTCCCTTTCGGACTGTATGTGTTTACTTTAAGGAGCACTGGTGGAATCTGACTGCCAAATAATCCACCCCAAACTGTTACTATAAAGTAACTGGAATAACAAAACCCAGATCAGTGGTGGCCCAATTATCCCTGAAACAAAGGCAGGGAAGGAAACCAGACTGTGGCAGGAAGAAGACTGAGAAAGAGTGTGGAGGAGCACCCAATGTTTGCTTTCCCCTCACCTCCAGGATGCCTCTGTGCTTCCCGTGCCGCTCATCAGGGAGCAAGCGCCCTGTCAGGAAGGTGTAGCATTCGATGCAGACGCGCTTGGGTCCATTCTTGTCGTACTGCAGCTCAGCCTTGTACTCGGAGCAGCGGCCGCACACCACCTGCCTCCAGGAAAGGAACCAAAGGGTTGCTGGGGATAGATTTCACAAGGAAATGCCAGCCCTCATTAGCAAGGCCGGAGCCAAAGCTGTGGGGGCCTGGAGGGGTTTGGGCCATCTCTCCACTGCCCGGATCTGGGGGACCCAAACACAGCCGTCCTGTTAGTCCATCTTCAGGAACGGCCCTTCAGATCAAGCGGAGCTCTGTGTCTCTTTCGTGTGTCTGCCCCACACCTGCCCAACCACAAACAATACGGGAGGAGAAGGCTTACTCACGTAGCCACAGGCCCGGCAGTGGTGCCGCCGGCGTGTGATGACATTGAATGGATCCTTGCACCGCATGCACATGCTTACCAGCTTGTCTCTAACCCACAGAGGAGCCCGCTTGCCCAGCTCCTCCGATCGGCACTGCTGTGATGCAAGGTTGAAATATACTAATTAATAAATAAACAAACCTTTGGAATGGGCTCTCTGGCAATAAGGGGCTATTCTAGGCAACCCCCCAAAGGTTGTGTGACAAATGCTAATCGGGAACCTTTGTCCGGCTAGCAGCCTGTACTACAGCCTAGATACATTTGCCAGTGTCTTACAATAATCTTGTTTCTGCCCATCCCTCCATACAATCTTCTGTCTCTTGTCCTCACACCCTTTCAGTTTTCCATGTTCCCACTAGGCCATTTTACAGAGTGATGAGCTTTGGAAGAACCCTTAGAACAGAGGATGAATAGCTTCCAAGAGACAGAGGCATGGGGAGTGAGTGTCAGGTAGGTTACATGGAAGTCTTGGGTCTCTGCTTCAGGCCCTTGGATTGCTGCCTTGAAGGTCTCACTCCTCTTCTCCTTCTTGTCAATGGCAGATTGGAAGGCCTGTGGGAGGGGAGGAATTAGACTTGACTTAGCCAGGCCTGCCCCACTCATCTGATGTGCATACCTTTAACCCCCGGACTTGTTCTGGTGCTACCACACAAAGGGTGAGCAAGTGGAAGCTACAGGAAAGATCATGCACCTCAAATCTAAGCCTGAATGAATGGACCAATATGAGAGGAAATGGCTCCTGTTTCCCACTAGCCACATGGATAAAGTGGGATGAAGCCTCATGGCAATGCAAGGCATCAGGGCACTGAAAGAATACGAATGCCACCAGAGAACAGGTAGGATCCAGGCCATGCCATATATAACATAAGCCCATTGAAACCAATGGCAGTTAAACTTGCAAAGACTGACTTAAGTCACATTGAACTCAATGGGCCTGCTCTTTAAGTATGACAGAGCCCAGATCTAACCCGGCCACTGCTTCCAGATGACGATTTCATTGAATTCTATAGGAGGAGGCAGGCAGTATGTGACCATAATTGTATTCCTTTTGTAAGTTGCCTATGTTTCCCACTGTTTCTCCATGACACAGAAAACCTGCTTAGAAGGGAAAGACAAGTCAGCAGGTGCACCACTGCCTTGGACTGGTAGTGTTAAGCACCCTCCACCTGGGAACACCACATATTGCTCTGGCCTGTCCCATACTACAAAGTAACTAGATTAAAAACTATGTTTTTACTGCCCTGCTTATTGTATGTGGGAAGTTGGCCCTTTTCCTTGGAGCCCCAAGATACAAGGTTGCTATTGTGTTGCGTCTGCTTAGGAGACCTACAGGTTATTTCAGGAATGCGGAAGCTGGCACTGTTCCGAGCACCTTGGCTTTCTCATTTTCCAGGACCCTTGCCAAACTTAAGAGGCTGCACTTTAAGGTAAAGGTAAAGGAGTTACCTTTATCCAGGCATTCATCTCCTCCTGGGACCTGCACAGAAAGAAAATGCTTAAGTCCCCTTGTTCTTGATTGGTCTACACCTTAAGAAGGAAAAACCCTGGCATTCTGCATTTTACATTCCTCTGCTAACAGCCTCAGAAAGGACAGGATTTGTTGTTCCCTTACCTGGCTTGCAACTCAAGAGTTCGCTGCTTCCCTGACACAAGAAAGGAATGAGGAAATTCCACATCATTCAGTTCTCGAACCTGGAAGTTCATGGAGCAAATATTAGATTTTCTGAAAAGACTCTTTTCTTTTCCGTTTTCGGTAAGCCTAGTGTGGAAGCACACTCACTGCATTAGTGAAAAACTATTCATCTTGCTTGCGATAAAGGGGCTTTCTCCATTTTGACTGACTGGCCTTTCAGACAGTCAGGAAGTCTGCTTTCTGGCCACTAGCGTTCATCCTTGGAATGGTTTTCAAAATTTAAAGAGAGAATTAAAACTTGTAGAAATTCTGGATCTTGTTTATTGGTTGCATCCAATAATGGTTCAACCTAGAGTAGATCCTTTAAAATGATTCAGAATTAAGTTAGACAGTCCCATTCATTTCAATGGATCCAGATCTGAGTAGGACTAAGCCATGCATTTTTCCTTAAGTGATAAATCACAGGGAAAGACAGAGGTAGAATAGAGGAAGGACACGAGTAGAATAAGGCTGAAGTTGTTGAGTGTGTCTTGAGCCACTGGATCATGGGGATTTTCAGGTTTCTCTATAGGAGGCTTTTAACCTGAAACACGGCTGAGGCTCTACGGAGTCTTCTTTTTCCCTTTTAAAAAAAGTTTTGTAGGTTGGAGAGTGTATCCTTTACATGTAGGGTAAGCGCTTTCTCTGCCATCCTGTGCATTCTATTCCACAACCACAAGGTGGAGCTGTGGTATAGCATTTGTGAAAAACACACAACTAGTCTGCAGCAATTCCCAGAGTGATAGGGAATAATAACTACAAAAAGGGGAAACCTCTACAAAAATGGCTGCTAAACACGAGAAAGGCCCTGTGGGATGCTACAAAAGCTCCTTTAACTTCCACAGGTGAGGGATAACAAGGGCCCAATGCATGCTTCATGTAAAGAAGCCCCTCCTCTCCATCTGTGAAATAAGAGCTCTGCACATGGACAGAGTGTGCCCTGGAAAAATCCCTCCTGGGTAGCATGGAAGCCTCTGCCACTGTTGCAATTACAACAACAGTAACAACAAAAGGATACATTGCTCCAGGAAAGATTGGGATCTACTGGATCTAAATCCCTCTCACTCTTCTGACAGACCTCCTGAATGGGGGAGCAGGGAGTACACCAGTCCTAGAATCAGCTGCTTGTTTCCCCCTCCAGCCCTTCTGTCCTGCCAGGGCACACCTGGCTGAGTTTGGGATTGGATGCTTCTTTCACCACTGATTCTCCTCCATTCCCCAGTTCTCTTCCAGTAATTCTGCCCAGCTGCAATTCTATGTTCACTTCTATGGGGTCCCACTGAATGCAAAAGAACTTATTTCTCCCTAATTTACTGCAAGTGAATAAGATATTATACCCTCTGACCTTCATGCCCTCCACATCAATCCGGCTGTGCACCTGAAACTCTGCACCCACTTGAATGACCTTTGGCACACAGTACAGCAGCAGGTTATTGAACTGAGGGAGAAAAGAACGGTGACACTCGTTATGAATCTTGCCAAGTAAAATGACAAGAAAAGAATCAAGTAAATCAGACAGTAAGATAACCACATCCCCCTCTCTCAAGGCTGGGGACCTCAACAAGTGAAGCACTCCAAACGAAAAGATATAAGAAGGCATTATTATAAATAACTGGTCAAGGCACAACACAACAAGTGCATCTCTGTGGTCCCATCCAGTGGTACCCAGAAGCAAATGGGTTAATTAATCCAGGAATTCTGCGGACATGCACCATCCCAAACCCAACTGTGCATAAGCTGCTTCCTGTTTCCATTAGCAAACCTCCAATGTCCCTCTGAGGGTTCTTTCCATGACAAAAGAACAGGGACACTTTGGGTTGTTTCTCAGGTAGACCATCTCAAGTGAAGCCATGGCATTTGCTTGGGTTAATTCAGGGTTGTTTAATCTATGGACAACTCAAGTGCTCCTGCTTGGACATCACAGAAACAATCTATGAAGGAAACATTCAAGGGCTGTCAGTGAAAACAGGAAGCAGCTCATGACCAGCTCAAGCACAGCATGCATCCCCACAAGTTATGGGTTAATTAACCCACAATTTGCCTCCATTATGTCCAAATAGGATCTTTATGTTATGTTCTTACAAGTACCTGTACTGACTATTGGAGCAATAATGAATACCTCTCTCCCACTCTCCTAAGTGTTTGATACAGCATCAAACCAGAAGCATGAGAAAATGCTACCATATTAAAAAATATAGATAAGGCAATTTATGGTTATCTGAGTGCTGGCCTGCACATTATAGCTTGCTTGAGTTGATGGGCACATTTGGCATTTTGAGACAATGCTGTGAAGGCTCACAAAATGGCTGCCATGAGGTCCAGGACTGCCCATTAATAAAAGTCTCCAGTGATGGACACAGCCAGTCGAACAACAGGTGCTTGCTAGAAGACAAACTGACATGACTAAAACAAAAGTAACTTACCCAAGAACCTAAGTACAAGGCAGAGGTGGGATATGAGCTCCAAAACACAAAACTACGCCTTGAAACCTAAGCAACATGACACGCTAGAATGGGACTTAGTCGCATGCCGGCTCCCACCTCCTCCTCCTCCTCCAAGTAAAAATCAGGAGAGGCCGGAGAGCCTAATGGGTGGCAGGAGAAGTGTTTGTAGATGTGCTAGTCCACAGGCAGCCCACAAGGGATGCCATCATGATAGGCTTATTAGCACCTTGCCCACTGCCATGCAAGACAGATGCGCTGTGTTCACCTTGGCAGATCACAAGTGTGTAAATTCTTGTGTGCAGATCACAAGTGTGCCTTAGTGTGTAAATTCAGAGCAAACATATTGTCAAGGCAAGATCATGAGAATGTAACAATTGTGTTGGTGCATTGGACAAATGACCCATCTGATCCAGGACTTGGCTTCCTCCAGGAAGCAAACAAAGACTGGATGCCACTGTTGTTCTTTACCACTTAATTTAAACCTGGAGGCTACTCAGGGCCATCTTGTCTAACAGCCTGTTGGGAGTAACGGGACCTGGGAAAGCATTCCTATAGGATGCCACCATGTTAGGGATGCTTATTCAGATTCAGAGGAGGAAAGTCTTGGCGAGACTGGGGAGCTTGTGTTGACTCAAAGTCCTGGGATACAACCAGGGGTGGGAATGCTTGTCTCAAGATCTTCTGCTTCACCACACCAGACCATTCCTGAGAACAGCTTGAATAGACAGCCAGTGGGAGGGACTGCAGGGAATGAGGAACTCCAAGACATGGATCAACCCCTCCCCTCAGAGCTGGAATCCATAGCTTGGTACCAGCAGAGGCAAGAGGCCCATTAGATGAGCAATGAGTGGAGAGCAGACATACCAGATTTCTAAGTAAGTATAAGTTCTAATATTATCAGAGAAGAAGTGGGGGAATCTCTATACACATGCTCTATAATTTACAGTGTGATGCACTGCATACTTAATCAGACATACGTTTCCCTAGGTTCATTGAGATTTACTCCCAGATATGAGTGCAGAGGTAGCCTGAACCTTGATAGCATCCACAATCAGCTCTCTGCAAAGTGGAAAGTCCAATCATTATTGTCTTTCCTTGGATGGAAGGAAGCCCAGTCACCTGATCAGAAGCCCTTTTCTGCACACAATTATCATAGCCTACGCAAATAGCGTTTTCATATTTCTTCCTTCTTTTGTATCGTAATAGTGACCTTTCTCTGTGTCGTGCAAATTAAGACTGATAGATGCTCAATAACCAGTTGATACTCTCCTGCTGTTCCATCATCCCAGATTTTATGAATCCCTCACCAAGAACAGGTATTTCTCTCTTGTGCTATTGTGCCGGAAAGAGATTTTCTGGATGGGTCCCTCTTTAATAAGCTCATTTGAAGGGTCAACAATGTCATCTTCAAGCCCCAGCCGGTGATACACTTCCCAAAGGTTCTGGAGTCGCTCCTGTAAAACCACCAAAGTTATGAAGACAGGGAACAATCACTCAGTAACAAAGATCTCTGGCTGTAGGGGAGGAGGCCTAGGCACTTACATGGGGTTGGTGGCACTCACCATTTCTGCAATGGCAGTGTTAGAATGTTTGGCTGCCGTGAAAATCATCTCCAGAGCTTCTACAAAACACCAGAGAAGAAACATTAAACCTTTCTTCTATCACCAGCATTTGAAAGCCCTTCAGACACATAGTTTTCTTGAAAGCTGCTATGACAGCACAGTCCATAATTCTAATGTTAAAACTTATACAGGTGAGCTAGTATCCTATTTAGCAAGTACCAGGGAGTTTCTTATAAATGCTGTGTGATACACTAATGGCACATCTTCCTTCCTTCCTTCCTTCCTTCCTTCCTTCCTTCCTTCCTTCCTTCCTTCCTTCCTTTCTTTGCAGTTCTTGAAGAGGCAAAAACCTAAACTTGGTGCTCTCCAAAAGTTTTGGGCTGCATCTCACACCAGGGATTGCAAAGAAGGAATTCCATGACATCTGGTGGGCACCTTTGACATACAGTAACACTAGTATTGATACTTCTTGCTCCACCCCCAACTCTTGTAGAAGCTACTATAATTGTACAGCATGGAGCCAGAGGATGGATGGACAAGCTTGGAAGAGAAATTATATATTGAAAGCATGCAAAAAGGCAGCATTATACTGGGTTTCAAGACTAGTGGGCAGATATGTGAGTGCCACTGTAGTTTTACAGCTTCTCCTTCGACCTTCTTCTTGCACCCAGCCCTAGAAAGAACCAAACAGGATTCTTACTCTGTGCATCCTCTCTGTCTGGTGACTCCACAGGCAGCTTTCGAATGTAATCCTTCAGAAGGAGTTCATATCTAGGAATTCTCTGTACTGGCTCCAGCATGTGATGCTGCAAGGTTAGGTTGGCAGAAATTTCCCGTCTCTGTTCAGGGCCACAAGAGTACCAGAAGGAGAAAAAAACCATGGCAATAAAGGCTTTGCATCCATACTTGCATAGTATAGCTGGCTGCACCACCTACCAACCCAAGGTCTATTGCAGTCTTCACTGACCTGGGGTCCCCCAGTTGTGTAGGACTGCAGTGTCCATCCTTCTTAGCACTGGATTTGTCAACTGGGGATGAGGGCAACTCTATCCCTGCACATATGGAGGGTACCAGGTTGAAGAAGGCAATTCTATTAGGTTCTCTGGTATAACAGGTGGAAATCACCCACTAGGCGTGCAAGTCTTTCTACACCTAGCTCTGGAACAGCAGGGGAGGTTTTATTTATTTATTTATTTAGAAAATTTCTATGCCGCCCCATTCTCCGAAGCCTCGGGGAGGCTCACAAAACATCAATTAAAATATAATTCACTAAAAATATAAAACGAATTAACAATATAAAATAAGTCGCCCTGGCCAAAGAATAAAATAAGCAAATGATATTAGCAATTAAAATGACATTTGAATAAAAAGGTCTTCGCCTGGCGCCGAAAAACAAATAACGACAGCGCCAGGCGGACCTCTCTGGGGAGCGCATTCCATAGATTGGTTGCCACCGCAGAGAAAACCCTCCTCCGAGTACTTACCCTCCTAATTTCCTTCACAGAGGGTTCCCGGAGAAGGGCCTCTCCCACAGATCTCAAGGGGCGGGCGGGCATATATGGACATAAGCGCTCCTTCGGGTAACCAGGACCCAAGCCGTTTAGGGCTTTATAGATCATCACAAACACCTTGAATTGGGCCCGGACTTCAATGGGAAGCCAGTGAAGCTGACGGAGGACTGGAGTCATGTGAACATAACACCCAGTCCCTGTCAGCAGCCTGGCAGATCTATTTTGAACCAATTGAAGTATCCGGACCATATTCAAGGGTAGCCCCACGTAGAGCGCGTTACAGAAGTCAAGGCGGGAAGTCACCAACGCATGTGTCACTGTCGCCAGGCAGTTGTACTCCAGGTAGGGGCGCAGCTGATGAATCAGCCGAAGCTGAAGGAAAGCACTCCTCGCCACTGCTGTCACCTGAGCTTCCAATGAAAGCTCTGGGTCGAGGAGCACTCCCAGGCTGCGGACCTTGTCCCTAAGAGGGAGTGCAACCCCATTCAGGACTAGGTTCAATTCACCCTCTCCGAAGCCCGATCCGCCAACCAACAGGACCTCAGTCTTGTCTGGATTGAGCTTCAGTTTATTGGCCCTCATCCAGCCCATTACCTCGGCCAGGCACCAGTTCAGCACAGCCACTGCCTCACCTGGATTGGTGGAAAACGAGAAGTAGAGCTGGGTATCATCAGGGTATTGATGATTCCGCAGCCCACACCTCCTGATGACCTCTCCCAGCGGTTTCATGTAGATGTTAAACAGCAAAGGGGACAAAATGGACCCCTGCGGTACTCCATGGCATAGCTGCCATGGTGCAGAGCCATAGTCCCCCAGCACCAACTTCTGAAATTGGTCATTGAGATAGGAGTGGAACCACTGCAAAGCAGTGCCTGCAACTCCCAATCCCGCTAGCCTATCCAGAAGGATACCATGGTCAATGGTATCGAAAGCCGCTGAGAGGTCCAGAAGAATCAACAGGGATGCACTCCCCCTGTCCTTCTCCCTGCACAGGTCATCGTACAGGGCGACCAAGGCAGATTCAGTACCATACCCGGGTCTGAAGCCGGAGTGAAATGGGTCCAGATAATCAGTTTTATCCAAGAGAGCTTGGAGTTGTCCTGCCACCACCCGCTCTAACACCTTGCCCAGAAACGGGATGTTGGCCACTGGTCTATAATTAGTGGCCATCTCTGGATCCAGTGACACTTTCTTCAGGACCGGTCAGACTACCGCCTCCTTTAAAGGGGCAGGTACCCGACCCTCTCTCAGAGAGGCATTAACCACTTCCAAGATCCAGATCCCAATCCCGTGCTTGGAATTATTTATTAACCAAGATGGGCAAGGGTCCAATAGGCAAGTGGTGGGACGTACTTATCCAAGCACCTTGTCCACATCATCAGGCAGCAATAACTGAAATTCATCCATTAATTTTGGACCAGACAGCAGCATTGGTGTCTCCCCAGAAACCTCTGAGTCACTAGTAGAGTCTAGCTCGTGACGAATCTGAGCGATTTTCTCCCTGAAATGCTTGGCAAAGTTGTCACAGCTGGCCTTCGAGGGTGGAACCTGATCTTTCTTAGGACCTGGACGAACCAGGCCTTGCACCACTCGAAAAAGCTCTGCCAGGCGGCATTTTGAGGAGGCAATGGAAACGGAAAAGAAATTCTTTTTCGCCGCCCTCACCGCCACAGCATAGGCCTGATAATGGGCTCTCAAGTGTGTTCGGTCAGATTCATCCCGTGATCTCCTCCACCTACACTAGCTGTCTCCCAGCCTGCTTCATCACCTGCAATTCAGGTGTATACCAGGGGGAAGAGTGGGCTCTGCCCGGCGGGAGAGGACGCTTAGGAGCGATCGTGTCAACAGCCCTGGTCATCTCGCTGTTCCACAGTTCGACCAGAGCCTCAACAGGAGCACCAGTCTTGTCAGCCGGAAACTCCCCCAGGGCCTTCAGGAATCCATCCAGATCCATCCGGCTCCAGGGGCGGACCCATACAATCGGGTCCGCACCCTTACAGAGGGAGAGGCTGCTCTTGAGCACAAACCTCACCAAGAAGTGATCTGACCATGACAGGGGTGTCAAACATAAATTCCTCACCCTCAGACCACCCTCTTCCTGCCCTATCAAGAAAACCAGGTCCAGAGTGCGTCCACGTTCATGGGTCGTGCCGGTGACACGTTGAGACAGCCCCATGGCCGTCATGGAGGCCATGAAGTCCTGAGCCGCCCCGGTCAGACCAGTCTCAGCAGGGAGATTGAAGTCCCCCAGGACCAACATCCTGGGGGTCCTCAACACCAGGTCCGAGACAGTCTCCTTCAGCTCAGGCAGGGAGACTGTTGGGCAGAAGGGTGCGCGGTACACCAACAGAATCCCCAATCTGTCTCGATCGCCCAACACCAAGTAGAGGCACTCCAGCCCTGGTCTCGAAGGGACCGGAAGTCCCGTGAGAGAGTTGGAGGCTCGGTAAACCAAAGCGACCCCCCCTCCCCTCCCCTCCGGGCGTGAACAGTGCTGAACCAGATACCCGGGTGGGCACAGTTGAGAGAGGGCGACATCCCCCCGCTCTCCCGCCCAGGTTTCCATTATGCAAGCCAGGTCGGCCCCCTCATCCACAATCAAGTCATGGATGTGGGAAGATTTATTGTGGACTGACCTGGCATTGAGCAGCAGCACTGTCAGGCCCGAGGGGCGGTTGACAAGACTACCTGGCACCCTCTGGCTGGGGGCAAAACCTGGAGGAGGGACAGGTGTTCCTCTGTCCCTCCTTCTTCTGCGCGGACACGTTAAGCCCCCCCCCCCCACTGTTACATCCATTGCCCATGACCACCCCAATGGCGGCGCCCCATGCTCCCCAGGAAACACAAACGTCGACATGGCCAGGGACGACTCCATAAAAACAAATTAAAACAGATTAAAATACAATCAAATTATAAAAACGATCAAAAGCTCCCCATTCCCTCGGCGGTGGGGTAGACCGAGCCGCAGAATGCGGCCGATGTCCGGGGGGGGGGAGGGAGCGCCAAGCCTGGCGTGGCCCTGGTGTCCTCCGTGCCCGGGGTGGTCCAGTGATGGCTGCAGGAGCAGCGTCAGCTGGCCCCCATCTCGGCGGTACGCCCCAGTCCGCCGGCAGCAGCAGGGATGGCGACAGCGCAGCACGGCACGGCAGGTGGACCAATTAAACCATCCCCCAAAAGAGAAATCCCCCGAAAGAGAAATCCCAGCAGCAGCAGTTGGAGGAAGGATGGAAGGATGAGACATGGCAGGTAGGGCATGGGAAATGTGCAGAAATAACCTCTAGAGATGTTGAGGCTGGCTCTCACCAAGATGCACACCAGAAACAAGGAGCCAAACATCCCAGAAGAGACCAGCTGGCTCAAAGACCATCAGCTATAAGACCAGACTAATGCACAAAGAAAGCCTGGACATCACTTTGATGATTTCTCTAGGTCCAAGGCTGACTTCAAGAGTAGACAAGGTCAGTTACCTATCAGGGGCCCACATAATAGCAAAGGTGACTGAAACTGGCAAGAGCCTCCTGAACTCAAGTCCCTAGCATTGTGCCAAACGTTCCAATCTACTTATTTTGGACCATTCATTGGGGAGAGGAGTGAAAAAATGCACCTGAAAATTGTAGGAAATGGTGAGCATTTCAGAGAAATACTTCAGAGTGTGGGGTTTCTGTATACCCAGGTCTTTGTGTACCTGAAAGCTGAATGAGGCATTTCTGTTTTGATGTTTTTGTGTGAAAATTCTGGAGGAGGAGGAGGAGGAGGAGGCCAGCTGTCAAGCATTCAGCAGGCTGCTGCACTGGAAAGACTCAAGGGGAGGTCTTGGCTAAATATTTTAGGGGGCTTTTAAAAAAAAACTCCATCAGCCACAGGGACTGCAAGGACTTATATTAAAGCAAAGTACACACAAACCTCTTAGGCTTTACACTAAAATCAACACTGAAGTCCTGCAACCTGAAAAATGTCCAAACTTCTCAAAATTTCTCCAAAATTCTCCTGCCGCATTCACAGGAGTGAAAAGAGTGGAAGTGTGAAAGGCAGACAATGCTCCTGCCTACTTGGCTCCCTGGCTCTCTGTCTGTCGAGCACACAAGCGGTAGCGATAGCAAGAACCAAAGTGAGGAGCTACTTTCATTGAAACGATGGCAGTGAGGAGAGAGTCTCTTGAGAAGGAGAGGATCCATTGCCCAAGGGCCCTCTGAAACCTTGCACCAAAACTGCCCAGGTCACCAAAATGCCAAAGGCCTACATTTACATGTATGGACCCATACTCTGGTTTGCCTCCCCTGTTGTTACGGCGTAACAAGCCCCAGATCATATCACCTGAATGTTTGCGATGAGTTCTTGGAACGGCAATGACTTTTCGGACCACGTGGTGATCAGCTCCACAGCCTTATCAAAGTGCTTCACGTACTCACTGTACATCTTCAGGAAAGGAGCTACCTTCTGGATAATGTCCCCAATCCTGGGATTGGAATCCCTGTGGTCAGAATGCCAAGAGAACAGGTCTGCTGATTCCAACTCTGCAAAGGCAGCCAAAATAGACTAGGGAAACTGGGAAACGCTCATGTGTCTCAGTCTGCAGCCATGTTTAGCAAGCATCACTAGCATCATTTTCTGACATTTGCAAGAGCATCTGTTGGTTGCAGTTCAGCTCCCAATAGGCATATTTTTATTGTCACATATATCAGAGTACAGCCAATACTAGTTGTCCCTTCAGTAAAAGAGGCACCTTAGTCTTCCATAATAAGAATAAACACACTAAATTAAAGTAGTAAGTTAAACAAATGTCTTCAGATGGTGCCTTTCTCAGCCAGGCAAATTGGTAACAAGTTACTATTGAATGATTGATGATCTATTTGTTGTTCTGAAACATTTCTATGGTAGCCACTGTGTATCAAGGCAACGAACAGCATAAAAACAAATATACAAAAACAAGAAAATAGCAAATAAAACCTTAAAACTACTACATGGATTTAAACTTGTTCAATAAACTGTGCAATTCCCCCCCCCCCACACACACACACATGTGCACACACTTTCAGAGGTATGCCTGTTGAGTTCATGGGATACACACTTCCAGGTAAGTACAGTGGAACCTTGGCTCACAAACTTAATCCATTCTGGGACTCTGGTCATGACCCAAATTGGTCGTGAGCCAAGTCAAATTTCCCCATAAGGGTCAATGTAAATAAGGTTAATCAGTTCTGTAACAGGAAGACAGGTGCGATTGTGGGTACAGTCGGGGGGGTGGGAGGGAGACGGCCACGCTCACAATCGTCACCTGACGTGGAGCTCACAACCTGCGGCAAAATTTTTCAGAAATTTCTGTTCGCGACCTGATTTGGTCGTGAACTGAGGCATTCGTGAGCTGAGGTACCACTGTAATTACCGTATTTTTCACTCTATAAGATGCACTTTTCCCCCCTCAAAAGTAAGGGGAAATGTCTGTGCGTCTTATAGAGCGAAAAATACGGTAGATATAGCACTTAAGCCTATACCAGTCAAATCTATTAATATCTCTGGGTTGGGTGGTACCTAAATGATAGCAGGATTGGTGCCAGATGAATCTTTCTTTTGTTGCTGCTGTGGATGGTTGTCTTTATGGAGAATTTTCTCAAGAAAGCACATGGGTTGGATAACAATGGAAGATAACAGTATATATACGTGAAGCAGGATACGTAAAGCAGGATGTATAACAGTAACTATTTGCTGAAATGACATCCTTGCCGCTCCCCACAATAGAATCAATTAAAAGAAACATGTTGCTTTATACCTATTAGTCTTTTGCCTCTGTAGAACCACACAACCTAAATCATAATCTATTTTGTGGTGGGACAAGGCCTACACGGAGTGACTCAACTTCTCAGATTGAGTTTGAATTTCAAAACCTACAGACTCTTAGCTTTTAAAAATTCCTTCCTTTTGAGGGGCACAGTGGGCAAGCATGGGAAGAGAGAGCTTCTATAACTCACCAGTTCTCCATACGTTTCTGCAGCTCTGGCAAGAAAAACTGAGCATGAAACTGATAAATGGATGAGATGTTGGAGAAAATCATTTTCACCACTTCTTCTGGAAACGTTTTGGCACTTCTGGCTTCTTTCAATAGCTCTAAGAAAAAAACCTGGAAGGGAACATTCACAGCCACTAAAGCAGCATGAAATTACTTGTTTATTAAAAACATTTTTGCTGTGCTGTTCAGCCAAAAAGACTCCCAAAGAGGCTTAAATGAAACCAATGGAAGAAGACTGTTCCTGCTTACAGGAAAGGAGGGGAGATTACGATCTGCAAGAAACAACCTAAAAGGAAACAGGAATGCGGAGAGAAGAGGAAACAAGCAAACTCAGTCACCAGTTCTTAGAATTGCACAGTAGTTCTGGTAAGGGAAGGGGGAGTGAGGGGTGTCAGCTAAGCTCACAGCAGAGCCAATGGAGCAACCCACTTCTCCCTCTACTCCAACCTGATGGAATTGATAGCCTTCAGTGATGCAACTGGTCAACGCTCAGCAAGCATCAGTGTTTTTATATAGCTCTCCAGGCCACACATGTTCCCATTCTCTGGGTAGGTTTGCACAGCTCCCTGAGACATCATGTGAATAGGTCATGGTGGGTTGGTTGCTGGGTTGGACAGTTGGGTTCATCTCCTCAGGAGGTGGGAGTTCCCCATCCGATAACTCTCCATCTCTAAATCTCCTCCTCGAGATGTTGTTGTTCTTTCCCCTTCCGACGGGCATGTTGACTGGCCCCCTTGGCTGCCCTTGAACTAATCTCCCCCCCAGCAGGCACAGGTGGGTACCCAGGGCCTTGGACTGCAGCTGGAACTGGGTCCATTTCAACAATCATCTCGTTATCAGAGTCTGAGCGATCTTTCCGGCCAGAACAGCAGCTTCCCCTGCACACATCCCATTCTCAGATTCTGAGCTGCCAGTCCCATCAAAACAGTTAGCCTCTCGTGTGCGCCCCTGAGGTTTGCCAGAATGTGCATGCATGACACAGGGTGTGGAAAGAGGAAGTCAGATACTGGCAGGTTGGACAGTGAAGCAGGGGAAATGTTTCATGAGAGAACACCAGTAAGATTCAGTGTTCATTCTGCCAGAATTGCACCATTTCTAGAGTTTACAGAATCAGTTGCTCACTAGCTTCTGAGACCTGAGAACAAAAGATGCCAACAGTGGTGCAGGAAACCCCTGGGGGATTTTCATTATATCTTCATGCATTGCCATTAAGTAAACTAATAACCAGGTGAGTATCTAAGCTTTTTGGCAGAGTACATCAGAAAGCTGAGATGCTTGTGCTGACCAACCTGATCCAGAAGATGAAGGCGGGTGACATAGGCCTGCTCTGTTTCCAGGAGCTCCAATGCAATTTTTTTCTCCTCAGGTTCCTGTGTGTATAACATGCAAAGATATGCTTTTGATCATATACACTTCATTAACAGTGGAGGTGAATCCAATGGGACAGATCTAGCTTTGAGGACACTTCAAACTGGGGGGAGGGGGGCTGAAATCGCTAATTAAGAATGAATTTGGTGCATTTGGACTTCAACAAATATGCCTTTTGTTGTTCTGGAAAATACATTCTGAAAGAAAACCAAAGTACTTCTCCAGAGTAAGAGTTCTCAGCATGTGGACCATAACATATTTCATGTTTCATAGATCTCAAATAATTGGTAGGAAAGCCAGAAAAAACAATGATCAGAACTAGAATTTTGTGGAGAAGTTTGCTTCACACAAATGATAAATATTTTACTGAATAATCCATGGGTACGTTTTAACAGTGCACAAAAGTTTCCAGAGTAAAACAGTTCTACACACACCTTCCTTTTCATGCCAAGTCAGTGCCCTTTGATAACAGAACAAGAAGTCAAAACTACCTCGCCCAAATAGAAAATGTATCCAGTTTAAAACAGTTGCTGACTTTTCTGCATGACTGCTGGGGTAGCATCAACCTACAGTGTTCTCAAACTTACTTTTTTCCATAGACCACAGGAAAATTGCTGGAGATGAGGACTTCAATGCTCTACTTTAAAAACTTCATTTTTTTTCAAGCCAAAGCAGATACAGAATTCACAATGTAATAACAATTTTCTTTTCAGCCTGTCATTATCATCCAAACTATTGGCAGTTTATGAAAATCAGCAGTTCTGCAACAGGGCTTTGTAACCCTGCTTAATAATATGACCTTGGTCAGCACTCCACCACCTTGCAATCTACAGAAAAAATAAATCAGGGCCAAGTACAGATATTTCCATCTGTCCTGCAACTTTTCTGTGGACCACCAGTGGCCCACACACCACAGTTGGAGAACCCCAACAGCAGATCTTAACAGGTATACACCATAAGGACCTCCTCAATAACAACCTTGTTAGTTAACTACCTGGTTTCTGCTGCTTCCAGAATGTGTCTCGAGGCCTGGGTGAGATGGGTCTGTGTCCTTCTGAGTCCTCCAGTTGGCTTCAGTAATCTTTCCTTGAAAAGAGTTGAGACATTTGACACTGAGCCTTCTAGGAGCCTGTGGCGACTCCATCACTGACTCTCTACTGCAGGGCTTCTGGCTGTGTTTGGCAGGCGTGACCTTCTTGACCTCACTCATGGATCCTCCGCCTGCCACAGGTGGAAGGATGTAGGACATCATGGGTCTTGATGCTCCCAGTTGGGAAAGAATCTGTTTCTTGACAGGACTCTGACGGAGGCTGGCCACAGAAAGGAAAAGCCGCTGAAGAAAAAGTTACTTCTGCAAAAGGCAGAAAAGAATGCAAAGCAGAAACAAAACTGACATCTCCCACGTACTATTTTCACGCTTGTGAAGAATATTGTCTATATCCAGAGGCAAAGTAGTTCCTTTAAAGCAGGATTAAGGCATGAGGCTAAAACAATTTAAACTTAAAAAGAGAGAGAGCGAAAGAAGCTACCAAATGTTCCAGCAGCCAGTATGGTAGGTACATATGCCGTTTTTCAATTAGTCACTGCAGCCGTGCCTATTTAGTAGCAGTCTGATGTAGAGACAATAACAAAAGATGGAGAAAACAGCACCTGCTGATATCTGCATTTTTTTCAAATCTTTTAAAATTTATTTTCACAAGTGCAATGGGAAGAATAATGGAAATGTAGGAAAAGAAGGTGGCAAGGGTCAATCCACAATTATAGCATGTAAAATGATCATTTAAACACATTCATAAAAAAGCAAAAATCTCCATCGGCCATAGTTCCATCCAAGCCATTCAATTCTCAATCAAAATTTGTCCAGTCTATAAAATTAGCTACAACATTGCTTTGCTTTAAAATAGCGATCACTGACAAATATAAAAATTATATTTTCTTTTACAATTAATTAAATTGCCTATAATAAACTTTCCATCATTGCAGATATTCTTTAACAGGCCTTCTTTTAACATAATTTGTTAATTTTGCCATCATTGCGTAATCAGCTAGCTTGTTTTTCCATTCTTCAGTAGCTAAGCATTCTTCAGCTTCTACTGTGAAGCAATTATTATGCCACTGTTATCATATATTTAAATAACTCTTTGGGATAGTCTCTGGTACAATACTCAATAACAAATTCTTGGTATTCATTGGAAAATCAGTTTTAAGTATTTTCTGCATTACTGTCAGTATCTGCTTCCAAAATCTTTCCATTCTATTCCATGTCTACCACATATGATAAAAAGCTCCATCTATCTCTTTACACTTCCATTTCCATTCCTGCCCATTTTCTGTATATCTTTCTGGGTAATATACCACTGAAAATGCATCTTATACCAGTTTTCTTTTAATGCTTGACTTGTAGTGAATTTTATATCATTCTTCCATAACCTTCCCCATTGACAAGACTGTGTTTCTTCTTCAAAATTTTATATCCAACTCTTTATACATATTTTTATTTGTTGCATTTCAGTATCATATTTAAGCAATAGTTTATAAATTCATCCTAGGAGATGGTCTTCCTGATATTTAATTATAGTTACAAAATCAGTCTGATTCCACATTATTGCATATCAACCTACTTTCAAAGAAAGATCAGGGTTGTATTTTCTGATCAGTTGGCAAACCTAGAAACCTTTGTTTTTGCAATGAATGGTGATGAGTATACAGGACAGAGAGAGAAAGAACATCTAAGACAACTGATGTTCATGATTCTAGCACCCTTCCAGTTAAACTGTATATTGCTTCAAAATGTATTCAGAGCAAAATAAATATGATATGATATGAGCAATCTATGGTTGAATCGTTTGATAGGGAATCTTCTGATTTAAAATCAGGTGAGGGGGTCCGGTATCAGTGAGAGCAACAGTTCTGGGGGAAGGGCTGCCTTTTCTCTCTAGTACCATTTTCCAGATCTAAATCTCCACCCTTCCTGAAGTTGCTTCGAGCCTTTAAAGCCTGGGCTGTCATTGTACCATCCCAATGAATGAACAAATTGGCTCCTTGATTAATAAATTGATTTGACTTGCCAATGTCTTAAAAACAATGTTTCTGTAGCGAGCAACACACCTTCTTTGTCGCTGTGTGTTTTAGATTGTATTATTTTAATTGTTGTGAACCATCAAGCTAGCCTGAGCAAGGATTTTTTGCATTTCTATTTCCAAAGAAGTACTGCTGTTGAAGCTACATCCTTCTTTCTGTTCCACATTCAGACATCATAATGTGCCCCACACTTCCTTGTCTATCCAAAACTCAGCTTTTATTTCCTCTTACCAAGCAAACTATCATGTTTCAGAAACAAAACCACAGATTGCAATAAACAAAGGCACATGACAGCTGCAAGTGCAACCACGCTGTCAGCAGACAAATCTGCGCAGATCTATTCAGGCACAGTGTGAGCTGGTGGAGTTCAGGCACATTCCACGTTCGGTTCACGAGGCACACGTTCCGACCTGCTTTGCTGCTCACAGGGATGTCGCAGCCAGCGATGCACACTTTTTATTAGTGTGCACACTAACATTATCAGCTCCCTTCTCACTTGTGTGCCCCCCTCTGAACTTTGCTGCACTTTTCTCAGTAGCTTGGCTATGTGTGTGTGTGTTGAGGGGAAGGGAATTTTCCCAGCAATAATAAATTGTGTGTTGTCCATATTGCAATGGAAAGTATCTTACAGCGGCTTGGTCTTGAATGGGCAATTAAGTCTGCTTAGCTTGAGCTGCTCCTGATGGAGATGGAAACCGCTAGAACTACTTTGATGTTATGGATCAACACAGCTGCCAGCCTCTTTTGGATTTCATCAGACTACGCTGACTGTCATGATGAGCGCCTGCTCGTTTACTTCTGCACCACTGCTAATGACCCGATGGTCATTCAGAGAAAGGTACAGAAAAGCCAAACCAGGGGCTCTTTAGGATTTACAGGCCCAAAATATGTGGATTAAATGTCACATACACAGAGAAAAAGTGGTTGCGCTGCTACTTTAAATCCATCCAAGTTGCCAGCAATATGCCAGCAAAGGAAGCAAATAAAACTAAAGGACACCAAAACTATCCCCCAGCTTCCCCCCCCCCCACTAAAATAAAAGCAAACAAAACCCATCCAGAACTTTCTGTAGTCTGGGCCAAGTAATACATTAATTAACAAAGTAAATTAACAAAAGCAAGATGAATGTAATGTCAGTATGGAGACTATGGCCTGGTTTACCCATCATGGACATAATTTCTCCATGGGGTTTCTTGTCACATTAGGGGCTGCCATTTTGAATATTCAGGGCATGGTGGGAGCTCAAGAGTGTGTGTTGCTGGTGAAGTTAACAAACCACCCACAACCCTAACACAGCCCATGGATTCAGTGTGACTTCTCAAGTGCCTTAGTGGTCCAACATCTCCAGATTTGCACATGAAAAGTAGCTAGAAGATGCCCCAGATGAAGACCTCTCTATCCCACATGGTGACCACCCCCACAAGAAGCTCTGCAAGGAAATCCACTCACTGTGGCTTCTTGTTATGTGGCAGATGCTGCTGGAGAAAAGCTGGCAGTTGTATCACAGGCAGTACCATTTGGCACTGCTGTGTTCAGAAACATGTTTACAAAAAGCTAGAAATTGTAAGCACTTTCTGATTCTTGTGGTTGATTAAATGTTCAGGCTTGTGGCCTAAAATGCTGCAGATCAGTTAATGATTTTATAATACAAAAGGCCATAAAAATAAAGCTTTAAAGCAAATTTGTCTATCTGTATTTGCAGTCATGATGATTAATTAGAATCATCATCATTATTGTCATCATCATATCAAAAGGATCAATCAAAAAATTGCAAGCTTTTAGGATTCCTCTTCAGGCTGGATATTATATTAATTAAAAAGAGCAGAAGGTTGCATAATTCAGAGCATGGTAGAGAAGTTCCAGAATGGGCAATGATCTAACTTCACAAATGTAGAAATGTAATTGCAGAGTTCAGTCAGAAACACTGGATCATAGGAATGTGTATATGGGAAAAGGGCTGTGTCCAGAATGTATTTGTCTCAGAAAAACCTCCTCATTCTCCCAGGAGATGGAAACTACTAAGAACATAAGACAAGCTAAGCTGGAAGAGACCTGGATTCATCCATTCCAGCACTCCATACATACAGTGGCAAACCAGCAGCACAGAGGATCGCTGGAGCAGGATGGGTGCAAGTTCTTTCTCCTGCCCAAGCTCCTCCCAATTGGTGGATGCAGGCAGCCACTTCTGGTAAAGGAGGCCAGCACACAGCCAGCAAGGCTAGGAGCCACTTGATGGCATGGAGTCCTCATGACTCCATCCAATCCTTTTTAAAACCATCTGGACTGGCAGCCATCATCACTCCCAGTGGCAATGAATCCTATAATTTAACGATACGCAGTGTGAAGACAGATAAAACTTCCTTTCCTCTGTCCTAAACTCCCACCAATCAGCTTCATACTGGCCACATGAAGCCCCAGGCACATACTCTTTCCTTCTTGGGAGCTGAGCAGAGCAATTTTATAGACCCTGGGAAAGCATCTCAGGGGATACAGGATGTAGCAAATCCCCCTCCGGATGCTGCAGGTACTGTAAGGACCTCAGGAAAGGGTACCTGAGAACAAACTGTTCCCCTGCTGTTCCACCTCAGTTGCCACTGCAACATATGAGAAGCTAGAGTGGAGGGATTGGGGGGGGCAGAGGGGAGGCAAGGCCAGGATCCATGGGATCGTAAAGCCTCTTCATTGCCCATCTTGCTACAACAAGGTAGGAGTTTGCCTAGCTGAAACTGTAAAGAGAAGGTGCAGCAAGAGGCATTTTTGCATGCAAATTCCTCCCACCCTGCCTGGCCTCTGCCATCAAGGCCCAGGAAACCCAGAGGGTGCCACGCTTGAAGGTCTCCGTCTCCCTTGGTCCTGCATTCCCAAGGCCCCACTTTATTCAGCCATTCATTCATTAGGGTTACATCAGGTCAAATGTTTAGCATGTGTGGGTGCTTGTTAAATCCGAGTGTGGGATTATTGGTATAATGAAGTCAAAGAACTGGAATTAAACTTCAGAAGGTAGATCAAGTCACTTCAAAGAAAGTGTAGGAAGCTGCAAAGCCATTTCAATAACTGAACAGAAATGCTTCCATACAATCAGTGACTCCCACAAACAATTCTGCTTTTGTTGCTGACTGTTCCTTTGAAGCACAAATCTTGCTCAGAGTATACTAATAAATATGAACGGTTAGTTTGTAGTAAAGAGCTGTGGGCACCCCAGGGGCCCAAATGTTGTTGGACTGCTATTCCTATCATCCTGAGCCAACTCAGACAACAGGGAGAGAGAATGGGAGTTACAGTCCAGCAATATCTTACAGGCTGTGTATTGCTCACTGCTGGAGCCCAAACACTGGAACAAACGCACTACAACAAACACATTTAATTTGGCAAATGAAGACTGACTCTCTCTCTCTCACACACACACACACACACACAGAGACAGAGAGACAGAGAGACAGAGAGAGAGAGAGAGTTGCATTAAGATGAGACTAAAAAGAGCCAGTAGAGCAGTACTCTCCATTTCCTTGTCTTTTGCAGTTCCTGCAATTGTAAGCTATATGTAGGTGGGACAGAAAAAGGGAAGGAATGTCACATAGGTTGAAGTGTGCTACCCCCCACCCTGTACTCTAGAGGTTTTGAGGCTCCCCCTGAGCTGATGCCATTCAGTTACCATAGAACTGAAAAGTACATCATACACCACTGGAAAATTTCTTTATTAGGACCATCAAAATGTCACAGAAATAATGAGCAGGTTTTTGAGCTCTGTAAAACTTTTCTACAGGCTGGCTGGTTCCCAAAGCAGAGAGAGGGAAGAAGAGGTTAACAAAAGTGCAAAAATTGGGCTGGTGTTGCAGCCACAATATCAAAGTAATAGACATTCTTGCAACTATTCCTGCCTGAGGGCGGCTATTGTATGGTCCCTCCTCAAGAAACTTATTTGAATCCCCTGGACCTTAACAACTTTAGACCAGTCTGAAACAAACCATTTCTTTGGCAGGTGATCAGAAGGGTGGTATCACTCTAGCTCCAGGTGATCCTGAGTAATACTGATTTCCGGACCCATTTCAAACTGGTTTCAGAGTGGGACATGGAGTTGAGCCTGCTTTTGGTCACTCTAGTGGATGATCTATGACTCAGAATTTACAGTGGAACTGTGTCCCTGTTGGTTCTGTTGGATCTCTGGGCAGTCTTCAGTACTATCAACCATAGTATGCTTCTGGATCATCAGGAAAAAATGGGAATTGCAGGCACTGCTCTTGGGTTGCTTCCAGATGGGGATGCTTGGAGACTGTTGCTCCTCTAAGAAGGAATTGGCTTCTGGGGTCCCACAGGGCTCCATTCTGTCTCCAGTGCTATTTAACATCTACATGAAGCTGCTGGGAGAGATCATGCAGAGGTGTGGTGCTAGTTGTTATCAGCATATTGTTATCATCTGCTGCTGCTTCTAGAAAGAGCTTCTCCTCTCTGAATGACTGTGTGAAGCTGGCAATGGGCTGGATGAGGAAAAACAAATTGAAGTTGAATCCAGAAAAAACAGAGTTGCTTGCTGTTAAGGGTCTGAATTCGGGATTACAGGAGTGCCAACAGGTTCCAGATGAAGTCACATGCCCCCTGAAAGAGCACATTAGCAGTTTGAGGTTACTGCTTGACCCACCTCTTCAGATGTCAGCTCAGACAGAAGCCATGGTCAAGAGTGCTTGCAATCAGCTTCGGCCAACTGTATCCCTTCCTGGAGGAGAATGATCTGAACACAGCAGTGCACATGTTGGTAACTTCTAGACTCGGTTCTGCAATGAGTTCTGCTTAGGGCTACCCTTGTGCCTACTCTGGAAACGGTAACTAGCACAAAATAAGGCAGCGGGCTAGTCTCTGGGACATCATGGATAGACCACATATCACCTATTTTGAAGTCCTTGCACAGGCTGACAGTACATCTCCCAGATACAGTACAAGGTGTTGGGAATTACCTATAAAGTCCTTTATGGCTTGGGTCCAAAATACCTTCAGGGGTGCCTTTACCCATATATTCCACCTTGCCAGCAAAGGTCCTCTGGGGATAATCTTCTGAAGTCTGCTTCTGTAAGATTAATGGCAACTACCCAGAGGACATTTTCAGTGATTGACCTTAAATTGTGGAATGGTCTGCTGGGAGAGATGCACCTGATATCCCAGACTGCCACCTTTAAGAAGGAGTTAAAGACATGGCCATTCCTGAATTAGTTCTCATATCAGTTTTATTTAATATGTTGCTTTTAGTCAATTTTAATCACAGTTGGATTTAAACCACCCAGAGCCTATGGGAATGCAGTGGTATATAAATATTAAAATAAACTAATTAATAAAGCCATAACCGAGTTATGCCATATTCTCTCCAATGAACATTCAAGGTATGCAATCCTATGCATGTTTTGTTGGTGTTACATGCCATCAATTCTTATGGTGTCCTTATGAATGAATACCTTCTGAAATCCTTCACAGTCCTTCACAGTCCTGCTCACCTCGACCCACCTCATATCTGGTTTTCCTTCTCCTCCTCTTCTTCTTCTTCCATCTTTGACTTTTCCTAGCCTGATTGTTTTCTCCAGTGAGTCTTGCCTTCTCATGATGTGCTTGAAGTTCAACAATGTTGCTTTTGTCAGGTTTGCTTCCATGGCAAGTTCCAGACTTATTTGATCAAGGATCCACTTGTTGGTCCTTCTGTTGATTCAGGGTATTCACAAAGCTCTCCTCCAGGAGCATGTTTTGCATGCATCCATTTTAAAAATCAGCTTTCTTCACTGCCCAGCTTTCACACCCATACATCATGAGCTGCAATACAATAGTATGGATGGTCTTGGCTGTGGTCTTCAGTGAAACATCCTTACATTTGATCATCTTTTGTAGTCCACTGTTGCCTACTTCTCAGTCTTCTTCTAATTTTCTGGTTGGATTCTCTATTTGAATTGATGATCGAATGAAGGTATGCAAACTTCTTTTGGAATTATAGGGCTTTTTTGTAGGACTGAACCCTTTATATAGGATTTGGTCGGCTTGTCTTCTTTGAGCATCTGTATGAGGATATCACACTGGCTTGTGCTATGCAGTCTCAAATGTCGCAGGAAATGGAAGAGAAAGAAGGATGCAAGCTTGAGGTAGCTCTAAATAGGAAATAATGTTGCACAAGGCCGACGACCAGATGGCAGGCTTCTTACACTCCAAATCCATTAAGCTGATACAGGGCTGCCAAACTGTGGCAGTGGACAAACTGTGGACAGTCCAGCCATCCACTGTATCAGAAAGGCAGGACATTATGCCTGCCTTCTTTTTCTGAGCCAGTTAAGTGTGCAAAGGAAATTCTCCTGCAATGCTGTTCCTAGCCAGAATACCCCCAATATTACATTTTGTGCAAATCTGTGCTAATGCGTCAGTGCCTGGTACTGAAATGCCATGAGATTGAGAGCAATGTCAGCTTGAAGTTATTTAGATTCCGATTTGCTTCTAAATTTGCCAAAGAGAAGCCTTTGCCCAGCTTAGACTGAAATGCCAATTGTGCCTATTTTCTGGGTAGATCACATCAAAGGCAGAGTTACATACCCCTTGTTACCTTGAGATTAAACTATTGTGACACACTCTACATGGGGCTGCTTTGGCAGTTTTGGAAACATCAGCTGGTTCAGAAAGTAATAGCAATGATACTTGTAGGAACACAGATGTGCCTGCACTTTAATTTATTTATTAATTAAAACCTTATTTATTTCAAACTTTTCTAGACCATCCCATTAACAAAGTCTCAGAACGGTTTAACAATACAAAATGTAAAAAAATTAAAACACAGCATCCTAAAATTGAACTAATAATAATATCACAATTAAAACAGTCAGGTATTAAAACACTGTGAAAATAAAAAGGGTTTGGCCTGGTGCCAAAATGAAGATAGTGACGGTCCCAGGAGAACCTCTCTGTGGAGCAAATTCCACAATTGGGGTGCCACCACAGAAAAGGACTTTCTCTGGGTAGTTACCCTCCTAATCTCCTTCAGGGAGGGTTCCCGGAGAGGGCTTCTGCCCCAGATCTTAAGCGGTGGGCAGGCACATATGGAAGGAGATGCTCCTTCAGGTAACCAGGCCCTAAGCCGTTCAGGGCTTTATAGGTCATCACCAGCACCTTTAATTGGACCCAGGCTTCAACTGGAAGCCAGTGTAGGTGGAAAAGGACTGGTGTTATACGTTCATACCTGCCTGTCCCTGTTAACAACCTGGCAGCTCTATCCTGAACCAACTGAAGTATGCAGACCGTCTTCAAGGGCAGCCCCATGTAGAGCGCATTACAGTAGTCCAATCAGGAAGTTATCAGGGCAAACATTGACAGGTTTACATGACACAACAACCTCTCATGAGTTACTACCCATGCAAACCCAGACCTATTTTCCCAGGATGGCTTGCACATAGGGGCTATTCTACCTACGAAGGTTTGCCATGTCATCTGCACCAGACGACTGACCCCATCCTGGGTAGGAGGAGTTGGCAAACAAGCCCCATAGCAGCAGCAGCAAAACAAAATGTTGCTGCTCTTGCCATGGGTCTACTGGACGGGCTGCTGTACCAATTGCTCCAAGGTGCCCAAGCAGCACTTGAGGACAACTAGCCCTGGCTTCTCCCCTTCCCTGCCTGCTGGCAGCCATCTCAGGCTTGCCACCGTGGGGGAGATTGTGAAAGTCAGTTGTCTCACCAGCTTTCACAATCCCCATTTGGACTGCCAGAAGAAGTCCCTTCAAAGTGCTCCAGCAGCCCTTTGGCAGGGCTGTCCGTGCACAGCACAAGCACAGGGTGGCTTAGCGTGGCATGCAAATGCAACCGCTGTTAAATTCAGTCTCTCAAGGCAGGGGATACCCCACCTAAGATTCATCATGCACATAAAAGAGCAGCAGATGAGGACACCACGACAAAATTCCTGTATTACTGATGATGCTGTGGTTGAGTGAGTTTAAAATGCAGCAGTGCATGTACCCAGAGTGTATTTTTAATCAAACTCGGCAGTTTTGCTGAGCTTGCTGTAACATGAAGAATGTAGAAGCAGTTGCAAATGGTAGTGGTGGAGGAAGAGAAAAGTTAGTTGTGTCCTTTGCAGAAATACATAACTCCATCTAAAGCCACACACACAGAGAAACACATTCAGACAGCCAATGTGGTTAGAATATTTGACTGAAGCTCAGGAGTTAATTCCACACTTGATAATAAAATTCACAGTCACTACCTCTTAGCTGAACCTACCTCAAAGGGTAGTTGTGAAGACAAAACAGAGAAGAAGAGGACTATATGAGCTGTTTTGGGTATCTTGCAAGAGGGGAAAAAGGCAAAATAAAACTCTAATAATAAAATTTAAGCCCAGAATCTAAAATTACATGGCTGTATCTCTGATAAGGCCTTTGTTATTCTTAAATCCTCAGAGGCCTTTAAATGATTATAATCTACAGAGTAAGGCAAAGAAAATCCATGATCTTAGCACTGCAGATTTCGCATTCCAGTTCCTAGTATTGCCTGTGGCTGTAGAGACAGACTCCTTGAAGAAGCCCAATAAGTTTAAGTGCCTTTGAATGAGCACTGTGGTATCCATGACTCGGCCAGAGGCAGAATTCATGGGCTCAGAATTTAACTAATGGCAGATTCACAGATTTCACCACCACATTTCCTAGGAATGTCCTTAACAGCCTCTTCAAGACTTAAACCCTAATCTGCACATGACATCCCAAATACCTGAAATTGTACCTGAAATTCTCAAATACATCCACAAGGTTAACCACAGAAGTCGGTTGGTGACTCTGCTTCGTCTCCATCAGGCTGAATCTACCTGCCAATCTGAAACTGGTCCTGCAGTTCTAATGTCTGGCATACAGGAGAATCTACACAGAGACTCTATTAATGTATAACAGCTCAGATATACTTGTCATATATCTGAGAAATTAAAAAAAAATCTTAGCTATTCTAATTACTGAGTAACTTGCAAACCATTACCGCCTTTGTAAATGTGGTTTGCTATAAATGGAAAAGTTATGAGGAAGTACTGAAGGCAGAACTCAGAAAGAAAGGGAGGACCCTTTACAAAGTTTTAAAAAGGAATGTAAAACACACACAATTTTTAAAATGAATATCTATTGCCCTTTATTTTGGGCTTCCTTTAAGGATGGAACCCTCACAATCTGACAAGCACAATAAAAACAAACTAAATGTTTAAAAAACACAACAGTGTATATCAATAACATTCTATAAAAACAGATTGTAAATAAAGCCAGCAACCCCAAATTTTATAAAAGGTGTATGAAAACTGGTAAATCACCCTAACCTAGGTGGTGGGCAAGTGAGAACCTCAGTTAATAAGTTCAGAGTGTGGGCAAGCTGGTGTTCTTATGTTTAGATCATGCCTGGTATGTAATATTTACTTCTGTAACGTCATCACATGGTACATGTAATGGCCGCCACTCCATATGGAAAAGGCATGTCCTTTTCTAGGGAAGAGATTATCTACATTTTTTTACTGAACCAACTAATTACATGTATGGAGCGAAACAGTTACAAGATTTTGCTGTGCTCCTCTTTAAAACCAGGAGCAGCGCTAGGTACAAAAGCCTATGCTATCCCATATGCTCTAAATGTGTGTGTGTTCAAAGAAGTATGTCTGCTCAAGATGCACCTAATTGGTTTTTTTAAAAGGATGTCTGCACCCGTGTTTGATTTCGGGGATGCTGGGAATTCAGGCAGAAGAATTCAAAGGATTCACTTTATGGGCAAAAAGTCAGCTAATCCAGGGGATCGATGAAACAGAGATCATCAGGGCCCCTGTACCTTTCTTTCAGCAAATGCCCACGGAAAACATAATGGTGGGTCAGTGGTTTCCCAAAAATTCGGAGCTCCAGACACAGCGAGCTGCCCCATCATCTCGAATAAGTTCTCCAAACAAACAAACAAACAAACAAACGAACAAACTTCAATCCGGATGTCTAGGCACTACTTGCCTAACTTCACAATACGTTGTACTTCGTGCAAATCAACACAAGGGGGAGCCATACTACTCCATTGTAAACTTTCGATAAGGCCATTCCCATCATAGATAATTCCGTTGTCTGCTGACATTTCAATCCCCTGCTTCCTTTTGACACCTCGCGTGTCTTTTTCTTCAAAGGGGCAAACGTAGGAGCTGCTCATAAAAGACCATGAAGGAATTCCTACCCTATCCGCACACCCACGTTTTAACTCAGTTCGGGGAGGGGAGGCACACGTGAATTCTTGTTCTGTGTGTACATCTTTGAAAAGATGCCCTGACAATAGTCCGGTACACAGAAGGGAGAAATTTCGAAAAAGTTCAGACGGAGGCTCGCTGAGAGAAAATGTAGCACACAAGAATCCTGCAATGGGTTATTTTCTCCACTTTGTAGGTGTGATGGGTCCAGGCTGAGAGATAGTGGCAATTAGGTGTTAATACCTGCAAACAGCGGATGGGAGCGATATACGGCTGAGTGAAGGAAGCAATTTCTGACACTGCTGTCATATTGTCTCCAAATCGTGCGGCTTAGCGAGGGTATCCCCATCTCTCTGCATTATGATCTTCTACAATGGGCGTGAAGCTTGGAGATAACGACTTACAAGGCTCCATCTTCGGCACGCCTTTTATTGATGAAATACTGCAACGTACAGCGAGAAGGTGCGGCTGCAGCAGCACACGCATGACAGAGCTGCTGGATTTGGGGACTGGCGCGCTTGGAGGTTGCCGATCTGCGCCCTTCTCCAGCATAGGGGCTGCTGCCCGGAACTGGTACCATAGTTTCTGTAGAGACTTCGTGGCTCACTGCATCCCTTTCATGTGGTTACGCGAATTTGTTTGGCTTGACGGCCTTGGAACCATCCTTTCCTGCTCCGGATGGGTTCCGAGCATCGAGAAGTTAGGGACTGCAAGGGTTTGAGTTCTAGAATATCGTTCTCACGTGTTTCTAATGCATGCCGTTGTTTTGAGCACTTTTAAAAGGAGGGCGCCTTCCGTTCCCACTTTTACACCGCCCCAGTCAGACATGATATCAAGGCGATCACAATTGTCCTGTTGCGTGATAGGCTTCCAGTGCATTCCTATGCGTGCCTACTACGAAGTAAGCCCCATTAACTCCAACGCGATTTTCTTCCAAGGGTTTCTTTCGCCCGAAATCATCCCGCAATTATCTTGAAAACAGACATAGCAACAACAAAAGTGTCTCCTTCAAAAGATACCTCGGGTTACCTCCCAATCAACGGAAGGAAAAGGCGTGCTTTCTGTTGCATCCTTTATCATGAAGTCCTCCAGATGTATTTTCCCCTTCCGCTGTGTTAAAAAGAAGCTTCCCCAAACCGAAGACCAAACCAGTGGCGTGGAGCTTTCTATACTTTGCTACCTCTATTTTGTTAGCTGGTCTCAAAATCGTCGCGAGGCAGGGACGCACTAAAACGCTTTTGCAGTATCCCTGTTGGGGTGGAGACCTGTATTTACACCAGGAGTGTTAGTAAGTGCCCCCCTAGGATCTTCGTACTATTTCAGAAGAAAAAATGCTTGTGAGATTTCCTAGTCCTGTCTTTCGACCTTCTCTCCCTTTTTTCGCCCCCTGCACGTAATAGTATCGTCAACGAGCACGTGTAGAACTACAGAGATAGAACTAAGGTGTAAACTTCCGTGTCCTACATACACTGGATTCCACAGCCGGGTATATTTTGCAGGCTGTTTTTGTTTTCTGCTCTAGAGCAGAGATGACGATTCTCATAGGAACCAATGAAGAAATCCTGATTTTTTTACTGTAACTACGCCTGGGAGGCAGCAACAGTCCGTTACGTGGCAGCAGAGACTTAAAAGTTTGCGCATTGGTGCCGTTCATATTTCCGTAGAACGCAAGAATTCTGCATAAATCCGAGCGCTGGATTTGGGCTGGGATTAAGAAAGTGTCAGAGCAGGCAATTTAGGCCTTATATCCATATCCTTGTAACTACATCACTGCATTGGCAGTAGACGTTGGTTTGTTTTGCTTTTTTAAGGGGCGGGAAACTAAAAGGATTATAAATTCTTTGGCTTCTAGATAGACACATTAAAACAGACTTACGTTATTTTTTTAAAAAATCTGCATTTTTTTAAAACTACGGAGAGCTCTCGCTTTAGTCACGGAGAGGGGAGCTATAGCCTGAGAAGGAGCCAGTAAACACTGGTTTTTCACAAGGGCATTGTTATTCTACCTTTCTATCTCTAGCCAAGTTCCTCCCGCCTTGCGTAGCGTGATGTCGTAAAAGCCTGGTGACCTGAGGACTCGGTCATGTGACAGGAGCTGGGGGTTGCACCCGGAAGGTGTTGGATGGGGCAGAGGGGATGGCGGCTGTCACCGTGGGTCCCGGGTTAGCTTCTCCCGCCCCTGGACTGGGAATGGGACCGGGGCCAACGGAGGGGGCGGACGCTCTTTTCGTGGCATTAAGCGCCGGCATCACGACCTTGAGCCACCCGCTGCTATATGTGAAGCTCTTGGTGCAGGTGCGGTTGGATTCCAGTCCCTTGATGCTGGTTCCGGATGGGTAGGGATTGGGTCTCCGGGGCGTTTCTTTGGGCGTATGGGCAACTATTGAACAGACAGCCCTTGGAGATCAGGAATTGCGGGGGACGCCCTTAAAACTGTGAGATTTTGTATTCTCTTATTTATCTTGGGTTGCAGGTATCTTAGGCTATACCTCTGGATTAGTGGATGTAATTTACGCCCTGTTATCTACTTCCAGGTTTTGTGGTGGACAGCAGTACATTCTACCAGAAGTGCTGTCTTCCAGTCACTGCTCCTTTTGCTACCTGGATAGATATTGTAGGGGTCAATATCTCAAGTCCCTTGCTTAAAATCACACACAGTTGCACCTGATACCTGTTTTTGATTAGTTGTGTACACTACCTATGAGCCAATCTAACTTGCAAGGTAGCAGTGTAGCCTTCCACCTGGCATAGCAGGCAATAAAGTGAAACCCAAACATAAGTTGCAAAGGAAAAAAATCTTTCTGAAGTGGGTGCTATATATATATGTATGTGTGTGTGTGTGTATGAACAGCTGTCTGATGTTTTGAGGTGCAGACTTGCAGAAAATGTAACAAAGCAAGAATTGCCTGTTTTTTAAAAAATTCATTTTTGCATCTTTTTCTTGTGTATTTTGCACATTCTTTCCTTTTTGTCCATGAGCCACATGCTACTACTGATGGATCTCAGTAGTAATTTGTGTGTTTAAACTGGGAAAGGCCTGGACCTGCTGACATAATAACAACCAAAAAATGGAATGCGCATGTGGGGACAGTGTAGCCATTTCTTCTGAGCTGTCTTCTTCAGAGTGACTAGATATGAACCTAAGTGTGCTGTCAATTTGAATGGGTTCCTGTATCTTCACTGAAGAAAACATGAAAGAAAATTCTGGGACTTTAAATGAGGCAGTTCCTGCATAAAAGGCTTGGGAAACTGAAGAAAAGGGTGAGGACAAATGAATGCAGTGAGAGTTTATGTATAGGATCACTTCCTGCTCTAGGGTCCTCCAGATGATTTGGACTTCATTTCCCATTAACTATAGACAACATGGTTAATTGTAAGGATTCTGGGAAGGCAGGCATAGGATGTAAATGTATAAGTAAAGATCCCTTGTATGAGGGATACCACCAAAAAGCAAATGTTACCTGATTGGTGTTTCTTTTAAAGGTTGGACATGAGCCTCTGCCTCCAACAGTTGGAAGAAATTTATTGGGAAGGAAAGTGCTTTACCTACCTGGCTTTTTTACATATGGTGAGCATCCCCCACAAGTAAGCTTTGTGCATGGTCCAGTAAAGACAATATAAAGGTGAAATGATTGATACATCAACAGTTCTGGAATGCTGGTATGAGTCAATTCAGTCAGCACCACAACAAAACGCTAAGTTTGAGTATACTGTTAGTTTGTGGAAACATAAATGAGGAAAAGTTCTTTTAGAACACTTTATTTTAGTCAGAGGACTTACTTTTGCTAGAATGAAAAGGCTGTGTGAGAGCCAAGTGTTAGGATAGTGAAGAAAAAGTGAGAGTTAAAGCTGTGTACAATACTGTCTTTCTTAGTTGCATGCAGTTTTCTGTAGCTTTTAAAATCTTCCCTAAGACTGCAATCCTGTAACCACACAATTGGAAGCCAACTCTGTTGAACACACTTACACTTACTTCTGGGTACGTAGATATAGAACCACACTGATAGTGTCCTGATTTTTAATTCTCACAAGCGATTGCTGTTACTCTTTGTATCAATTTTAGTGTTAATGATGCTGAAACAGAAATAAATAACACATTCTATGAAGTGATGTTTGGTGCTTACTTATTTAGGAAAAAAACCCACCATGCATGTTATGAAAAGTACCGTTTGGTTCCCTGGTCTGTAAATATATCCAGTGACAGTTTAGCCATACACACTTTTTCATCCCAGCACAGTTATTCTTCATTTGCAGCACGTGCTAAGATTAATGGGGAGTTTCCTTCTTCAGAAGAACAGATATTCGCTGTCGGTGATCCAGAATTGCATTTTGACAAGGTTACTTTCTATGAAAGGCTTTGTATGAAGGTCACATATGTCAGTTAAAGATATGGTACGCTATTTTCTTTCATGCCACTTAAAATAGTTCCCAGGGAAAGCAATTCTTGCTGTCTTGGGACTTAGACATAGGATAAATCAGATTCCCAGATCTGCAATCAGAAACAGAATTCTTGCCTTAGAGCTAGAAATCTGTGCTCCACTCCCCTTCCCGCTTGCAGCTCCTGCAGTTCTTTCCATGTCAACTGGCTCTCCAAGACTGGGAAAGCAACCTGGTAGAGGGGGTAAAGGGACATTCCAAGAGCAGGGAGGGGAAGAGTCCCGGACTGAGAGCATGCAATGTATCCTGATGGTGTTGCAGCCTTCTTTCTCCCCCCGCACCTCAGCTGCATGTTAATGATAAGCTGTCCCTCTTCAGGGCTTAAGAGTATGTAGCCCACAATCAGCAGGATTGCACCCTTAGAAAATCATTTGGTACCTGTTGAATTCTCATTAGTGACTTGGTTTGCAGGAGATGGTGAACCATTAAAAGATGGGGACACACCGGTAATTGTATACAAGCTTTGCTACTCTACATTGCAACTTCCTTCAGGAAAAATTAATCAAAACAATTCTTTAATTGTGTGAGAGGTGGTTTGCATTTAATGCACTTTGCTTTTTAATTTATAGAATCTCTTTTGCCACTGTAACCTACAATCTAGTTTTTTCCCTAAAAAACTATCGGCTGAGGGGTAAATAATGTGCTGCTTCAATCATATTGTACATATATTCAGAATCATTTCCTGTCTAATACTCCTGAAATAAAATGTGTACCTTAGGAATAAATTATTAGTTCGCAGCAAGCTAGAAGTAGATGTGGGAATCAGTCTTGATTTACTATGCAGCAAACAACTACAAATTATAATATAATTACACTGGGGCACATTTTAGTTTTTTCCTTTCTCCAGTTGTAGGATGTTTATCATTAGTTAGGTTCCATACAGTTTCCTTCTAGACATTTTGCAGATTATAATGTGAATTTTTTTTGTGGGGGGGGAGGGAGAAGGGAAGCACAATTAAAACCAAGTTATTGGGATCATCACTCTCTCCTAGCCCAATAACATCCAGTCTTACTATTTAATATAGGCAGACTGCAACAGAAAGATAAGCTGAAAATGGCAGGCTTCTCCTCATTTTATGACTCCAGTAGCAGCCAAAAGTCTGATGCCATGAGATATACAATGGTGCCTCGACTCACGAACGCCTTGGTTCACAACCAAATCAGGTCACGAACAAAAATTTCATGAAAATTTGGACTTGGGTCGTGAACTTTGCATTGGGTGGCAACCAAGATCGCAGCCATCTCTACCCCCCCACCCCCGAGTGGGGAGATGGCCACGATTGCAGTTGCATTTGTGCAGGGAAGACGTGCGTGATCACGGGCACGCTCCTGCAGGAAAGATGGGCTCAATCTCGGCCACCTCATCCCCCAGCCAGCACGATCATGGCCATCTCCCCATCCCCCCAAGTGGGGAGATGGCCACAATGGCATTCGTGTTCGTGCAGGGAAGACATAGAGGAGCTGACGATAGAAGATCTTGCTGAACTCCGGAGTGAGCAGCAGAAGGCACTTGCTGAGGAGGATTCCACTGAGGAAGCGGAAGACAGGGAGGAGGTTAGCAGTGATGTGATACAATCCATTATGAAAAAATGGAATGAGTGCCAGGATTTCTTTGAGAAGCACCACCCCAACGTAACTGTAACGAACAGCAGGAAAAAACAAGTGACTATAGACAGATTTTCCACCAAAATTGACCCTGCAGCTAAGAGACAAAGAAGAGACGATCCCCTGTGTCCTTATGGAGGGGGACTCTCCCTCAAAACAATAACCTCCCCCACCCACCTAGGTTAGTGTTCTCCACTGTACTGTACAGCACTTTGTCACTTTGTTGTTCTTTGTCACTTTGAATCAAACTGCTCTGATTAAAAAAAATCAGGGTCACAACCAGAGTTGTGGAACGGATTAAGTTCATGAGCCAAGGTACCACTGTATGTTATTTGGACTAAATACTGAAAGCAGGACCTCTTGAACACTGACACTGAAGTGATACCACCATCATTTATTCCCTAGCCAGGCATATTGTGGATGTGGATGGGAAAAGGGGCCTTTTCCGTGGCCTCACTCCTCGCATTATCTCTAGCACTTTATCCACCATAAGCCGAGGGCGAATAAAGAAGGTAAGACACAAGCTTGTTCTCTGTGCAGCATGTATTGAGGGCTAATTGTGAGAGAAGTGATATGGGCCAGCATTCCATTTTCAGCAAACTCTCATATGACAGCCCTGCCTGTTGAGGTTTGGAAGGGACGGAGCTTCAAGAATAGCAGCCACCACCCCATCTGAGGCAAGTAGGCTCTTTTCTTCAACCAGAAGCAGTAAATCCTTTTACTGCCCCAGAGGTGCTGAATTCTACGAACTGCAGCTGGCCTTATAGTACATAGAACCCCTCAGATCCCTTCTCCTTTAAAAAAAAGTTCTGTGAGCAATTTCCTGAGTCATTCAGTATTTCTTTCAACTACAGTCAAATCCTGATAGCCCTTCTGGACCATATTTTAAATTAATTGATTACTAAATCACCATCGGGCTGCTTTAGGAATGTCTGAATGCCTCCAACCTCCCTAAAATAATGAGGTGCTGATCCTTTCTGACTGACCTTTTATTTCCCGTGAAAGCTGGCTGGTTTGGCACTTCTTGGCCTGTTTTACCTTTGACAGTGGGGCTGTTGATTTCACTTTTCTAATCTTCAGTGACAGCCCCTCATTAAGGATGGGAGGAACACTGCTCTGTCTCCTGCCAAGATAAGTTGGCTGTCTTCCACTCCATCCCCTCCTGCTGTGCACAGGAAAGCTCCAAAAGCCCGACCCTGTCTGGTTCAGTTGTGCAGGCTGCTGCCCCTCCCTTTTGGGCATTGCTTGGAAGGGGGAAGAAAAGCTCATTCCTACTTTAGCAGAGCTGGGTAGATGTGGACTTTCTTGTGTGGCAGCCACAGATGTAGGCACAGGGTAGTGAGCTGGAGGTACATGCATGCTTCCACGCTGGGAGTTTTCAAAGCAGGCAGCAGTGTCCCGTTCCATTTCTGGGACGCGGAAGGCCTTGTGTGGTCCTTTCCCCTTGCAGAAACAGTGTGGCTAAGAAGACATGGAGGTGGGAAAGGGAAGCAAGGATGCATGGATTGCATGCATTCAAATCTCTACCAGGCATCTTGGGCAAGTCACTGTCTCTCAGCTGAACTTGCCTATGGCTTTTAATGAAGATATAATGGGGAAACCCCACCCTATGTATGTTTCCCAGAGCTTTCTAGGGGAAGGGCAGGACACAGACTTGAAAAGTTTTCTCTCTGCCATGCTGTATTTATCTGAAGTGGGGTAGCAGGATCTCAGTGATACATCAGATGTCTTGCTCTACATACCAGGGTCGCTGAAGGGATGTTAGTTTAATATCTTTTACTTTCTTTTTTTTAACCCCAGGCCTTTCCTTTGGAGGATATGGAACATGTCTCTAACAAGGATGATGTGAAAACGTCCCTCAGGAAAGTGGCAAAAGAGGTGGAACCCACTGAATGCTTTCTGTTTCATTTGTCTTTTACCTAGTACTTAATGAGAGCTTTACATTTTAATCTAGAAAGTTCATTCTGAAGGTTGACTTCACCACCCATCTGGCTCCTTCCTGTAATGCTAAACTTAGTTTGAAAAAGCACCACAGGCCAACATTATGGAAAGGTGGGAAAACCTGTATGAGTGATATGAAAATGTGCACAAATATTTGCCCCCACTGGGCTTCTTTAATATTAAATAAACATACTTCTAAAGCATTTTGCTCTGGTTATCAAGATTAACTTGAGATTGCTAAATGTGGAATGGTTTATCAGGAAAATGCAAACATAGGGTCTGTCTGATTTCTTGAAATTTCAGCTCGATGGAATTCTAGCAATCAAGAAGTAAAATAAGGCTCTGTTAATGTGAAACATGGTATAATTTAATTGTATGCAAGATGAAAACTCCCTCCAGTATGTTTAATCTATGAAATTTGGAAAGTTTGAAAGCAAATGCATTTTTGCCTTCAGATGTAGCTCATACATCTGCAGCCTGGGCATGCACTGGAGGTACAATTACAGTAACTTCTAATTACAGCAATTTCACAGTCTTCCTTATCTGAATGATCTGGATTACAGTTACACTAGAATGAGACCATATGAGAGACAGGGAGTGACTTAAGGTAATGAAGTGACAGTGGGAGGTACTGTATTCTGTGTCACCCAGCAAATAGATCTGTGTTGCAGGTGAAGAGGGGATTAATCAGTTTTCCTCCCTAGATATACCAACTTGACTCAGTTATAGGTGCCCATTTTTAAGAAGGTTCTTTGTTGATAGATTTTATCTGACCTTTATTAATATATGTTTTTGATGTATTTTATCAGACTTCTCATGAGATGATGATGCAGTGTGCATCCAGGGTTATCTCTCATCCTCTGCATGGTAAGATGCGGGATCTGTTCTTTGGTTCTCTTTCTCAACTGTAATATCAATTTGTAGATGAACATTCTTTTCTTCTTGGCCCCTTGAAAGCATTTACTTGCTACAAGAGTCAAGGATAATCTTAGTCTTGATTGCATCTGATTATGATCTTAATTTGAGATTATCTATTTATGATATGTCCATCATGGAAAGAAATATTGCATTATCATAAATGATGGCTGTAAATGGGTAATTCTGTTTTTGTTTGTCATACTACCATGAACATGGAAGAAATGTGTTGGGTTCACATTTTAATACAAACCAGCTTAATTTGCACTGCATGAACTAATGCACAAACCAGAATGCAGTTATCCTTGTTTCTTTGGTTTTTCAATTTTTGCAGTGTAGTACCCTGATAAAAATTGTGTACAAGAATGCAATCACAGGGGAAAATTGAACAATATGCACTGGTGTCTTGTAGTTTGAATGACTCTAACTTCAAACGATCTGGCGTTCAAACGCTAAAGTTGAGATAAATTTGCTCCAAAGTTCGATTGATGCTTCTATGTTTGAACTGCATGCACAGTGAAAAAACATGGCTGTTGTGTAAATGTCATCTGTTGTGCACCCAAGTCATCTCTTGCTGTGAAACTTCTCTTGTGTAACACTTGTGCAGGATGGTAAATGCAATTTTCATTTTGTAGTACAGCACATATTTACATAGTTTGTTTTCAGGTTTTAATTAACAATTCTGGCATGTAATTGTGTTATTTTTACCTTAAATTATGCATATTTGCTGCTTACGTTTATCAAAATGGACAAAGTTTAGGATCTCAGGGAACAGATTAGATCACTTTCCATGATTTCTAATGGAGAAAGTTCATTTGAACTTGGAATGATTCAGAGTCCACATGGCCTCCTGAAACAAATTAGATTTGAAGTACAAGATACCAGTGTATATTCTGCCTGTTAAATGCTTTAAGAAATTTAGAAACTGAGACAGAACAAATCTGTGCTTAAAATATATGCACATTCTAGAAATCAAAGCAGATTCATTCATTGCTAACAACTACTACCCTTTCCAGGATAGGCCAGACATGCACATGGTAGGCAGGTCATGAGCAGAGCCGGCTGGAGCTCTGGGGGTCAGACTAGATGGCCCAGGAGATCTCTTCTGACTCGCTCTGTTTCTATGTTTCTATTTCATGGTCTTTTGTCTTTACTGTTTATAAATTGTGTGTGATAGATACACCTAACAACTGTAGAAAACATGTTATGCATTTGGCAAACTAGGCTTTAATTCTTGTACATTTGTGCTATATTTTCTTAGTCTTTAGGGTACTGGAAGGATCTGGAGGTTTTGGCACATTCAGGTACAGATCCACCTTGGTATGCCTGTTAAGGATAATGAATGAAGAAATATTCAGTGGTAGCTTTCGTGATTCACATATTCCTTAACAGATCTGTTTCAGATGATTGAATGGATTGCTTCTAAAGCCACCTATATCTTTTTCCCCCTCTACAGTGATCTCTGTGCGTTGTATGGTCCAATTTGTAGGACGGGAAGTTAAATACAGGTGAGATCATGCTGTCATTCTAAAGGTGAATCTGAGAAGAGGAGCTAGGAATCTAAGAAGCATTCATTGCTCAGTGTAAACAGAAGCTTCAGCATCTACTTTCTCACCATTCCCAACCCTTCCCTGTGAGTCACTGTGCCTTTCGTTGTGACATACCCATTGTTCCTCTGAAATTTATGCACTTCAGCTTTCCCCGGTTCCTGAAAAATGAGGCATAACACCAGTTCTGTTTCATGATATCCTTGTGCAGAAGTCTAAGCTAGTACAACCTTCGTTGGTGCAGTTGCAAACAGAAAGCTTTGCACAATCTGAAGTGGGTGGAAAGCAACTCTGATGCTAAACAGAATCCTCCCCACAAGTCCCAGGGGCACTTTCCTTCCCTTGCTTAGGAAAACTACATTATACCAAGTCAAAACTTTGGTCCATTTAGCCCAATTTTGTCAGCAATCAATGGCAGCAATGCCTTTCTGGTATTTTCAGGAAGGTTTCCTTCCAAACCCTTCATAGAGTTTCAGGGATGTTCTGCATATAGATCATGTGCCGTACCACTAAACTGTGTTTCCTCCTGTATGGTTGCCTGTATCCATAGGTACCCAATAATTTCAGAACAAGACATTATGCTGAGTGGTGAGAGCTAGGTTTTTAGGCAGTATTTTTCTAGAGGAGGGAGATGAAACTTCCCAGAAGTGTCATGCTAAAACAATTGGTGTGAACAGGCCTTCTTTTTGCTTATCAAGGATATCTGATCCCAGTCACAAGTAGGTCCAAGCCACCATGCCTAGCACACTTTTGACTCATCTACTTTAAAAAGCCATCAAAAGTTTCAAAACTGCGAATGCTTCTGGTGTTCCTTGCTTCTCTTGTTCCATAATGAGAACAAAAGTAATAAACACTGCATTTGTAGATGGATTATTTTCAGTCCGGTTATTCAGCAGATTGAAGGGGTGTGTGAGAGAGCTCCCTCAAGTCTGTTTTTCTTTCTCGACAGAGGTGTGTTTAGCTCCATTGGGACAATTTGGAAAGAAGAAGGACTCTTGGGATTCTTTGTGTACGTGAGTCTGTCAGAATTCCTGACAACTTCCACTAAATCTGAACCTGCTGTGTTACTTTTGATGGCCAAATAATGCACAGTCAAGAAGACTTTGGATTGGGTTCTCCCCCAACACAGACACATGACTGTCCCTGCACTCTCTAGCTTAGTTCTGCTTTGCTGATCAGGTACTGCATAGGATGTGGTGACGTCCAATTGGATGACCTGGAATTCTAAAAAACTGAATATGTATGAAAGGGCAAAGGGACTCCCAACCTGGTGCCCTCCGCGTGTGTCGAACTATAGTTGCCATCATCCTAGCTAATCAAGCCCTGCTGGTGGGTGATTATGGGAGCCCAGCACATCTGGAGGGTGCCTAGCTGTGAAATAAGCATCCATGAATTTAGTTGCCTTACTCAGATTTAAAGAACCCAGTAAAGGCACAAGTCCACTTTAAGCTGGTACGAGATTGCTGAGCCTGCAAAGCAGAGCTGGAGGAATAGCGGCAAAAAGGAGGCAGCAGTGCATCTGAATAGTTGAAATAGGGACAATGAGCTCTGGAGTTGGCACAATACAACAAGAAGATGAGCCTTCTAGTTAGTGGAAGCATTCCACTTGATGCCTGATAGCACATCTAATGCATGTTTAGTAGTACAGCAACGGTTAATCAGAGCTTGCAGGCATATTACAGCTTCCAATCAATGTGGGCTTACAGATACTTCATTGTAGCCTTCCCCAATGTGGTGCACTCTAGATGTTTTGAACTTCAGCTCCCTTCAGCCCTAGCCAGCATGGGCAATGATCAAGAATGCTAAGAACTGTTGCCCAAAAGATCAGGAGGGCACCAGATATGGTATCTGGCTCTACTGGTTTGTAAAACCTCATTTTTTTGCCGCAGCTTGAATTTTACCAAGTGGTGGTATTCTTACCCTATCAGTGGTTGGCATACCCTGCTCTGCCCTCATGGTTCTAGGAACACTATGATAAATTACTTGACATCTAGTGAATGATTGTCTGGATTCATGTTGTGTTGAAGGCAATTGGTTCTTAATGCTCTTGAGTATTTCCTGCCCCAAATTACTCTTGTTTTGCTTGGAAGTTCTGCATTCTAAGTGCACATTTCATCATTTCATCAGCATTTCTTTTCTCCTCCTTTTCCCTTGGGACTTGGTAAAGTTTGCATGGAAGTGAGGAACCTTTCCTCTGGGCATGATCTTGGATTTTAGTTCATCATATACCCTGGTTAGATTGCTATATTCAGAGTACCAAGTTCATTTGCATAACCTTTAGAAGCATGGACAGTCTTTTTTTCCAGATTGTGAGATGCTAAGTCTTTTTTCTCATCCGCTTGCTTTTTCAGAGGCTTAGTTCCACACATCCTGGGTGACATAATTTTTCTATGGTGCTGCAACCTTCTGGCTCACTTTATCAACACCTATGCAGTGGATGACAACGTGAGTAGAGGCCTTTTGGACTGGATTGGTTGTTCATTGGTTTAGGGAGTGTAACTTATGCTGATATCAAAAAAAATGTGGGTCTGAAGAACCCGATTTTCTTGTTAATAACTGAAATAAAAATAATATGTTTGGGTGGTAACAAAGGTATGGAGGGAGAAATAAAAAGGGTTTTTTTTCCTACTTATTGGAATGCTGGTTGAAGCCCCATTGTAAAACTGCATGAATTGTGTGAATGAAGCCACTCTCTGTTTCATTTCCAAAGCTTAAAGTGAGTGTGACTTTAATTTGATGATAAAAGGAAGTAGAAATTATGTGAACTGTGTTTATTTCTCGATGCTGTTCTGATTGGATGTAAACGTCACCGGCTTAAACCTTGCCCTGCAGCAGCCATTCCTATGGAAAGGCCCTTTCCATCATTCTAGGCAGCACTCTCTGCACCTAACTTCCCATATTCACTTTTTGACTAGTTTACCTAGTGTGCCACAAACTTCAGTCTAAGGAAATTTCAAAAGCCATTTCTTGGACTTGCTTATTAATATGACTCATAAAGTCTGTTGCATGTTGGACATTAGTTCAAAGATCAAGCCAAAGGTTAATTCCACGGAAGGACAGGCTGGGCTGTCTGTAATTGCATGGTTCATTTGTCCTTGTCTTCTTCCTTGAGGAACTGTGATTACGAAGTCTTCAGTTCAGTGGGTATCTCTTGTCAGTCTAAAATGGTATTTCTCACTCCATGACTTAGATACAGGGCAAATCATAGCTGTGCTTAGACTTCTACCAGTCCCTTTACACATTTTCCAGCAGTATTACTGATACCTGATGGTCTTCTTCTATTGTGCGCGATGGCTTGGACTTCAAGTCCTCTTTTGATTTCCTCTTTTCAGTTCAACCAGGCCTCTGTGATCCGGAGCTACACCAAATTTGTGATGGGGGTATGTAAACAATTGCTTCAGTTGGGGAAATTCAGGTATATGTTTGTGTGCCTGTGTTCCTTGTCCTGTCTGATTTCATGGCTCTAGGTAAATCAGTGTGCTCCCAAGTATACCTTGGTATAAGCATTCAATAACAGCAAGTAATCATTTGAAGAACTTCAGATCAAAACTGCACAAACTGCTGCGTTTTAGTACCCTGACTGAAAAGCAATAATCAGCAACCTTTGGGGCAGTTGTGCTGCAAGTCCAAAGTGTGAAATAATGTCATTATTTTGGACCTGCCAGCAGGTATCATCCACCCCATGTCCTGGTAACTATTCTGCAAGCTTCTCCCAAACTCAGTAGCTCAGCACTGGGGAGGCAAGCGACAGTGTAGACCAGGGGTCCTCAAACTTTTTCACCAGGGGGCCAGTTGAAAGGTGCCAGTGCTGGGCACGTGCCAGAAAGGTGGTGCCAGTGGTGTGCACGGGCCGGTGAGGGGGCGGGGGCGGGGGCAGGGGCGGTGCGTGCGTGAGTGCTGAGGTGGGCACGCGCCGCGAGGGGAGGCGAGGCAAGGGCAGGCACGTGCTGTGAGGCAGGCGCAGGAGGCAGCATCTTGCTCGCTTGGAGATCATTTTCTCCAAGTGAGCAAACCGCTGCCTCCCCGTGCACGGGGCGAGGTGGGTGGCAGCGGGCGCGCATGGGCATGGCGGGTCCAAATGGGCATGGCGGGCTGGATCCGGCCCCGGGGCCGTAGTTTGAGGACCCATGGTGTAGACCTTTCTCAGTTTCATGTACAGGCTCACCAAAGCTCCTGCTGCATTTTGGCCTGTCGTGGCTTAGTAGTTCTTGAGTTCATAAAATGGGTTCCTGCCTAATTTTTTCAAATTTCAGCTCCCTGAGATAATTAAGGTTAAGGTAGAGGTGGAGGAACCACATGCCTGGGAGCCAAAACCATCCCTCCTAGGATCCCAGTCTTGTCCCCTTCCCTGGCCCCATCAGGTTTCCTCCAAGTTTCAAGTCTAGTGGTTTCCTAATTCCTGTGCAGTTTGTTTCCCATTGGAAGAGGTTGAAATCCCCATCTTAAGGGTTAATTACCAGCAGAAAAAGCTTTAAGCTCTACAATCCTATTTGGAGATAGACTCTCACCCTTTACTTTCAGCCCCACCCACTGTTGGAATATGGTCCTCAAGTGTTTCTCCAAAATTGAATTCAATGTTCAGGGTAAAAGAGGTTTCCATTTCTGGGTTAGAGGAAAAGCTTGTTTCTGAAAATACCAGCCCTCCTATCTGTAAGGCCTGTGGAATGGCAAATGGCAACCACAATCTGGAAAATCTTCTGGTCTGCCCAGGTGCTGCTTACACATGAGAAACTGCTGTGCTGCCAAGCCTAAATTGAATAAATGTGTCACTAATAAAGTGCAACCTGAGCAAGAAACTGATTGTTGTCATAGCTTGTTCTCTGTGTATATGAGTCCCTTTCCAGGCATACATTTTTATGGAAATACATGGCACTGCTCCTAAGCATCTTGCTGCCAGTCCTGATATAAATCTGTGGTCCATTTTACTTCTTTCCTACTGACATTAAGCCTGTCTCTGCTGAAAAGTGTTCTTTCTGAGTGCCTAAAACTTGCCGGTCCTTTCCAGTTTCCATTCTGTCATATGACGCCTTCCTGCTTATTGTTTGTTTTTGGGTTTGTGCGCACACGTGTGTCTGTAGAAGAGGATGCTTCAGTCATTTCTTTCTTTCAGATTGCTGTGAGCATGCTGACATACCCTTTTCTTCTTGTGGGAGATCTTATGGCAGTGAACAACTGTGGGTATGTGATTTCAGCACCACCTTGTCCTGCCCAACTTCTTAAATAAAAACGTAGCAGGTTTCATGTTCGGCAGAACTACTCAGTCTACACATAGCTTACCCTTATGTGTATAAAGCAAACATGAAATGTTCCCTTTCATCCAAACGACTGGTGATTTGAAGAGGATTTATGCGGAGAGGAGAGGAGAGGCTTTGTGCATGCTTATGCTCGCTCACTCGTGCTCTCTCTCTGTCTGTGTTTGTAAACAGCCCAATGTTATTTTCACCAGCCAGCACACATTTTGAACTCAGTAAATAGGAAACAGCCAGTCACTTTCTTTCAGAGTTATGAATGTCCAAGGTCATCAAAGGAGCCGATGATGATGGATTATTTTTATTTTAGCATGTGTCACGTATGTCCTATCTAAAACACCCAGCCAGGATGCTTTGCAGTTGCTTATGGCCTGACTTCCTGAACAGAAACATTATATATTTGCTTCATGTGTAACTGTATGAATGAGAGTATCTGGCTGCAAGAACTGTTCTTGTTTCTGTCTGTGCCTGGAGTGTTCCTTCCTCCATACTGTGTTCCCCGTTTCTCTACCCTGACTTCTCTCTTTGCTGTATAGGTTACTTGCGGGCCTCCATCCATATGCCCCTGTGTTCTCCTCTTGGATTCATTGCTGGAAGCACCTCAGTGCTCAGGTGAGCAACAGTCTTGACTCTGAGGTGAGATTTGCCAGAGAGTAATAACCTGATTCCTAACCATCATTTCTGCTTCATCAATAGATGGGAGAAGCATGTCCTTAACTGGGATTAAAGGAATCCTAGCTACAGGGAAACCTATCTTTTGAACTCAGAAGTTCAGCCACAAATTACTTCTCTTGCTGCCCAATGTCATTTTTACTCTACTTTCCTCCCTACTATCTTTAAAAACTAGCCTTTCATCATCCAGGTGTTCTCCAAGTGTGTGGACTTTTTAAAAGAAAAAAAAACTCCACCCAAGCCATCATTGTCTATAACTTTCAGATGATAGAACTTGTACTATAACATTTCTGGAAAACACCAGGTTGGGGAAGTCTGCTTTAAAACCACATTTTTTAAACTTCAACATTTGTAAGGGTAATCTTCCCAGTGACTGCTGTTCCTAGTAGATTTGAGGTAGAGTGCCTACTGCATTATATTACACAAGGATTTCCTATGCATAAGAAGCAGACATGGAGGCATGTGGGGGAAAAAATCATGGTTTGGGATTTTCCTCCAGCTTTTCAAAAATTTTATTCATGGTTTTGGATTTTGCTCTTGTAAGCAGCACACTTGTTTAGTAAAACATACCATTGTGCTTTGTATGTTCATCCCACCATGTATGAAAACAGTTACACTTACTTTTTACACTTGGGCACATGATTTTCTAAGTTGCTGTTCTTCTTTGCTCTCACACTGTCCTTTTCCGCACAAAGATTACTATGAATGCTTTGCAGCAGTTTTGTTTTCAGATCATATCAAACTCTCCAACTCACTGTTTCCAATGCTCTAATCGTCATCTGAAGTTTGCTGCCATTATTTTTCTTTATGTGCATCCTTTGTAACATTCTTCCCCAACTTGGTGCCCTCCAAATGTCTTTAGACTAAGCTCTCACAATCCCCTCAGTGTGTCAGCTTCATCCCCCTGAGTATCTTCAGAAATGCAGATGCATCCACTCCATCCTTTCTGTGGATATTTATGTTAACCATGCTTTTTAAAAAAATCTGCCAAGCCTTCAGGTTATTTCAGCAACTGACAGCATGACTTACACAGGCTGGGGTTTACTGTGTGTCCGTTCATCATTTCTTTTTCCCTCCCTTAACGGGCACTTGCACCCCCCTCCCTGATCCCACATTGTGGTTGAGTGGCATGTGAGCATAACCCCTGCCCAATCCATGATTTCTCTCCTGCATTCCTCTACAGCTATGTGCCCTTGAATGCAGCAAAGGCCCACTCCTGTTTGCTTATTCGATGTCAAGTGCACCCATAAGTGGAACAGTCACTCATAGTTCAAGCAAGAATAGAGATGTTTGCCTGCTGATGGGATCATCAGAGCTGCCCAATGGAGAGGAAAATTGGTGTGTTTTGTAACTGGCAGAGTTCCAGATACTCTGTGCTTTTTGCAAACTAACAAGAGCTCCAAGCTAGATTGCAATGCTTTTCTGCTCTTTCTGCTAAAGTCTCACGCTAACTATACAATTCCATTGTTCCTCTTAGAGGGTGGAGAACATTCTCTGTTCCATTCTCTTGAGTTCTGTAGAGATTAGTTTCTGCATTTTTCTGAAAGAATGAGGCAAATGTAGGGTTAGAATCTCACCTTTAAAAAATTGCTACAACTTTGGTCAATAAGTATACAAATCTCTGACTCTCTGCTCTATAAGCATAGTGAAGGCTTGGAGATAGTTTTGTCTCTATGTTTTTTTGAATATCTTAGTGACTTAGAGGATGTTTCTTAAAAAAAAGTTGACGCACCCTGAAAGCATACTTTGTCCCTCAGGGTAGTATAAATGCAAACATTTAAGAAACTCTACTGAAAATGAAGTACAATGCAGAGTGTCGGTTTCTGACACTGTTTAAATCCTTTCTAATTAACATCTACTCTGAACAAGGCTTTGTTCCTTAAGAAGAGTGTGAATCTTAAACATGCCTGTGTCTCCCCTAGTGGGCATTGTGTTGGCCTCTTTTGAGTCGCCCTGCTGCTGAGCTTGTGGCTACAGGGTACAGCATCGTGGCTGGTCCCCATGACCACTGCTGCCCTTCCTCCAATGGCAAGTGGGAGCTAGCAGTGGTGGCCACTACGCAAGGAACGATCTTGTAGTATCATTTCAAATCTGTCAAGCTGTATGGCAGAGGTGAGCCACCCAGCTCTCTCCTGGGCTAGAACTCCCATCAGCCCCAGCCAGCATGATCTTTGGCCAGGTATTAGAGGAGTTGCAGTCTAGAACATCCAGAGGACACCAGTTTCCATACACAAAGGCAGTCCAGTACATAATGATGAAAACTTGAAACTGGCTGAAGAGGGGAATGGAAGTATTTCCTACTGATGGGAGTAACCTGGGTTTCAGGTGAACATCATCTCTGTGCAACTGGCATGCCTGCCTCTTGCATCATTCTCCGGTTGATGTCATAATTCAGTCACTCCATAGCTGCTTTTGTCCATCCGTTCATCTTTGTCTTCCTCAGCCAGGCCCTTATGGTGTGCTCACCTACTCCTACTGCTATGCTTGCAGCTGCAGTGTACAGCATCCTGGTGTTACTGGCCTTCATGAACACTGATCATTGTTAGATTTGCTCTAGCAGCAGTGGTGACTGCCACTCTAGGGCAGATCTCAGTAAACAGTTCCCCATAACTATCTCCTCTTCTTCCCCTAGGGGCAGCTCTTCAGAGGTTCCAGCCTGCTTTTTCGCAGAGCATCCACACCAACAACCTTTCTTATTGACTAATCACACCTGGAAAGAAGAGACCAACCTAATCTATCATAGAAGAAACCCTAAAAGCTTGCTTTGACATTTCTGTTTAATTTTGAAGTCAGAGGTGAAAGAGCCACAGCATTTTCCTCCCAGCATATTGGACAAGGGTGGCTTAAGTTCTTAAGTTACTTGATGAATTTGCCTGTCAAAGGAAAGGAGCAACTCTTCTGTGCTGGTCAAGGCTTCACTCAAAGGGGGCATTCTGGCTGGGTGAAAGTTATAGTTTCATCTGATTTGGCATGTGCATGGCTTGCTTGGATCAGGACTCAAGGAGAAACTGGTTTACATCTTTCCCTGCACTGGTTAAACTAGACAAATTTCAGGTTGGCCGCAATCTCTCCTTCTCGGTGCCAGTGTTAGAAAAATGGGAGGAAAGCTTAAGCTCAGTCAGTTTTGGCCTTTACCAAGGATTAGCTGTCCTGTTTGTTAACCTCAACTTACACTGGAATAGCTTCCCTACCTAGAATTCAGCAGGGCCACAGCAAACAAAGTAGTAGTATTACTGAATTCCTAACACCGCCTTGTATAAACCTGAGTCTTGGTTTACCATAACATGTCAAAGCAGCCTACTATCCACCACCTGCAGTTTTCTGCGTGATGCTCTCAAGTTGAATGTTTGACACATGTACTAAGTTTTATCTGGGTTTTGTACAACCCATAGTCCTGTACACTTGAAGACAGCCTGTACTATGGGCATGGAGGTGTTTCCCCCAGGAATATAATGATGAGTATCTTAAGACCTGAAGTGAGTATTTGCTCACTAGTTTGGTGATGGTGAAGAAATAGACAATGCTATTAAAGGCTGAGATCTGAAGGGCCAAGCATGCAATGCCCTGTGCATCGGGGCTTTTCCGCTGTTTTATATCAATGTGTGAGCAACTTAGCTTGGAATGGACAGTTACAAGAGTAAAACATTCATTTACCTTTCACATAACACTGCTCAGTCTTGATGCACAGTTGTGTTTCTTTAGCTAAAACATAAAACCATTTGGGCTGATGACTCAAACTGCAGTAGAACCTCCTGCAAGAGGGGTCTGTTCATGGGATGGATGTATGCACAATGAGAGTGCGTGCTCTTTGAAATGGATACATTCAAATCTGTGTAGTCACCTTTTCCCTTTGTTGAACTTTTACAATAAAAATAAATTATAAACATGAAAGCTGATGAAAGTAGCACAGGCCTATGCATGTTTACTCAGAATTAATTTCTGTGGAGATCAGTGTGAGTGGTACCCATAGAAGTACATAGGGTTGCAACCAAAGAGTAATCCTGTGGTTCCTGACTGAGCGTCTCAGGGACTATAGGATGGCTCAGAAACTCCCTCTGAGGTCAGATGATGCTCCATCCACAGAAGGAGGAAGTCAGAGATCCAGCACTGATCTCCCACAGCTGGCATGAAGAGCAGCATTGGCTGCCTGTCCGAGGGCAGAAAATCAAACTTAAAGAAGGGAGAAAGGGTGCATTGTAGCGGTTGGGGATGGAGGAAACTGGCAATGCCCGGATATAATTTATCTTGAGCTACCTCTTTCCTTCCCACTCCAAAGCACCTTTTTTAGACAGGCCAAAATGCCCATCCAGCAGGTTCAGCCCAATAGGGCACAGGACTCTGGGAAGTCTCTGAGTTCAGGGTCTTCTCAGCAGTGAGGTCATAGCCCAAGAATTGTACCCATAGTGTATTCTGGGAAGATTCTACTTCAGATTTGTTCACAACCATGAGCTGACCAGGTGTCTTGAGACAAGATGTAATCTTCCAGCTTCAGTTCCCTAGCTACAGTATAGGATAAACTGGCCTATGCTTTGGGCTCTCTGTAATAATTATTGATTTAATGTGATGAAGGGCTTTGAAGGTTCTTGTGTTACATAAATGCTGAGTTTTTTCAAAATAAATCTGTTGTGGATATTGCATTTAACTGGATGTCTACATAGATCTACCTCTTAAACTGTACTTAGCAACAGGGCCTGTCAAAGCCATAAATACCTTCCAGTTGGAGTGCAGAGAGCTACAGGCATCATTTTGCTTGTCCTTTGCTGGTCAGGCACATTTTCGGATATGTAGCCTCTGGTTGTCTGAAACATCTAGCCCTTACTCGTTATTTCTCAAATGGGGCGGGGGGTCTTCTGTGGCTCCCGTTGGTAAGCATTCCATTGTGGAATGTTGCTGTCTCTTTAGCAAAGAAGGCTGACCTTCAGCTCATGATTCCTTTGTTGGCTTGCTAACTTACCTGCAAACTAAGGTTTGCTGATTCAGCTCATGACTAATCGCCTAACATGCTTAATCCATTAATTTAAAATATTATGGCAGCAAAGCCTTTTATGGCAAAATCCCATGAATTTGTTCTAGGAAGACGGAAGTACCCATGGTTTAAATGGTTGGTGCCAGGTTCAGCCGATAGCATCTCCTTTGTAGAAACATGGTCCACATGGCAAAGGCTCCTGTTTCTAACCTTGGGCAGCTACTGCCAGGCAAGGAGAAAATAGTGGACCAGATGACTAATGGTCTGAATTGATATAAGGCAGTTTTATATGGCTTGGCCTAAAGCTTTCTAGCCATAATTCTAGCCTATTCTCTTAAGCAAGACAGTGCTTGGTAGGCTGCTGTCTTGGCTGTTGGGCATATGTTTTTCACTGGGTCCTGTTCTGGAGCTGCTTATGACCATAGTTGGGCTTCTGCATTTCCAAAGATACTCTAAGAATGTATATTAAATCAGTTGGAGAATCAACTTTTGACAGTGGTTTTGCTGTATAACTAAGGTATTAATAGGACCACATAATTGTAATATGTAAGCAGAGGGAGTGATGTGGGCTCAGTGACCTTTTTCATGTACCGGTAGAGGTGCAAAGTTCTCTTCTCTTTTGTATAGAGCTAACTTTGCTTTCACCATTGATATAGTAAGAACAGATGTTGCATAGGAGCTTTCCAGTAAACCATGTTGATCAAAGCTAGAGTATTTGATGCAGGATCATATCTTATAAGGGCACCAACAGCTTCTATAACTGAATTTATATTAACACCCCATTACAGAAATTCTGTGGGCCACTCACAAGCAGGCACGATGTCAACATGTGGGATACAGCCACTAAAAACAAATACACAGAATTTTAAATTCAGAAGCCCAGACTAAATTTTTAAAAAATATATAAAAATATGTTATATATACTCTATTTAAATAGAAGTATCTGTATATGAGCCAAAAAGACCACAAAGTCAGGTAGCAAATGCGTCTCTCTGTGGAGAATGTTCTGTAATTAAGTACTCCTGCCAAAAAAGCCACCTCTCCAGTGGTTACCTGCTTCACCTCATTTCACAGGGGCATCTGGAGCAGGATTTCAGAATAACATCTTGAGGTTCAGGGACTTTTAAAAATTTAATACTGCCTTTCCACAGAAATCTCCAAGACATCAGAATAAGACAATAATGCCATCACCAACATGCTAAATCATGCTATAACTTTATAATGAATATACATAGGAGAAGGTGCTCCTTTGGTAACTAGTTCCAAGCTGTACACACACAAGGATTTGGAAATGGCCTGGGAGAAGCTCTTTCCTGCAGCTGTGACATCATGCAATCAGTTCTCTGTAAAAAGCCAGCTATGCACTATTGCGGGACAAGTGCAGGCATTTCTGGTTCAAGGGGTTGGAAGTACAAAAATAGCACATCAAATCTGCTGAAAGAGGACACGCTCAATTGGCTCTAAAACGTGGTTCTTCCAGCCAGTAATATGCTGGTCATCTCCTATTTTTGACAATGAAGCAGAGCTCTTTTGAATGCTGTACATTAGGCCCAATCCCCCCTTTTCAAAAATCCGTGAATTAACTGGCGCAGAGGGTATTGCTCATTTCCACCTCCTTTCCGAACAAATGCTGCTGTGTGATGCTCATGTAGCTGAATATTCCTGGTGAACAATTCTCTTGCCCTTTTCTCTTTCCCCATCCATGTTAGCAGCCTTCCCCGGTCTACCCCTAGGGACAGCCCCTCCCCCCTCCCCTTTTGTATCTGCTTCCTTCCCATTTTATATCTGGTTCTGGCAGCCACTTCCATCTGGCAACTTTGAGTGCATGGCATATCAACTCGAACAGCAAATGACTTCTCTCCCTAGCATGATGATAGATACTGTTGTACAGGAAACTGCTGCAGCTAAGAAGTGCTATACTTCAAAACTTCCACTGCTTTTGTGGCAGCTTGGCAATTCTTTCATTAACAGACATCAGAGCACAAGGAAACATGGCTCTGGATCATCTCCAGTCCATATGCTGGCCTTAAGACAGCCATGATTTAAATTGTGAAGTGAATATAGTTGCAAAGGGAGCTGGGGTACAGTATGGAGGAACGTATGTCAGTTGTTCACGCAAAACGGTGCTGACTGACTTGCTTACTTAACCGTCCATGCAACATGGACACCTGTATCTTCAGAGTCCCCTCTAAGTGGCTTTAGATGACTCATTAATATTGATAAGCTTATCAGCAATTAATGTTTCTCCCAGTGAAAGCTTCTTTCAACACAGTGGTGGGAAAGCTGCTAAGATGTATTTCAGATGAGCAGCAGTCACTGTCACTGGAAGGACCATGTTAAAAGACAGAACTAGAACGGGGCATCTGTTTGAAATTTAGTACCTGGAAAAAAAGGTGAAATAAGTGTGTCTTTGCCCAAATTTCATATTTAGACATCATGTTAGCGTGAAATTGAAAATGGTTCATTTTAAATAAGTATTTACCTAAATATTCAGATTCTTCACACTTGCTGTTATCTTTTCATTGTATTGTGTTTTTTCTGGAAATTTTTAAAGATAAAGCTCTTAAGCTGCCACTGTTTTCTGTTACAGTCAGGGATTTATGACATAGCAACCTGTTGTTGACCAGCCACAAACATGATCCCTTTTTGTGTTAGCTGCTGCTTTTTAGAGGCCTTTACCCTCTTCCCTTTTTTCTTGGAAATTATGAGACACAAACTCCAACTTAACATCTGAAGATAGTGCTTCAAAGTGGCACATTGGAGGAAGTGTCATTGGTGTGTTTATCACGCCTTTATAATTTTTGCACTCAGATGTGTACAGTTTTTTGTTAAGTTGGTAGTTGGGCTTGCGCAATTACACATTCCAGAATTTTCACATGCCTAAAAAGGCCTGCCTTACCTGAGCAATCCAGTGGGATATATGCTTTTAATACTCCTCATGGTCATAGACCCAAAAGTTGCCAAGAGCTTCATTTCTGAGTTAGGTTTATCTTAGCAGCTATCAAAAGGCAAGTTGTCAAGACAAACCAAAGCCACAAGTGATTTTTGCTTGCAAAAAAAAAAAGGATAACCTATGGATCACCTTCTTTACAGTAAAATCCTGAAGGGTTTTCTTTTCTTTTCTTTTTTTTTTGGGTGGGAGACTCCGTTGAGAGTTGTTGTCCCTGCCCTTTCCCATGATTCTAGGTGCTCAGGAAAGTGGCAAAGTACAGCACCCTTTTATGGCTCCTTTTAAAAGATTTTTTCCCACCAGGGCATAAGTATTCATGCCTGTATGTTAATAGTTGTTGATGGCTTGTGTAAAAAAGAAGTAGCTTGTACTTTTCCACCTTCCCATGCAGCTGGAATCTTGAGAAAGGGTGGGCAAGTGAGAAGACCCAGAGGAAACTGGTCCCCCAAAAGCACTGCAAATGTTGTGATCTACATGTGTATCCAATTGGTATTTAGTATGTAGAAAGTATTAACCTCTATCGCTCCCGCATGTGCGTGTATTTGTTTGTATTTCATTGTGATCTTATGTCCATGTTTTTATAGTATTGTAAGCTGCTGTTAGGGCAATGCATCCTAAAAGTGGGTTAAAATATTTTTAATAATAATAAAGCTGTTTTGTTCTGTAGTTTGTGGAGCTCTAACTCATAACGACATCTTAAGATTATTACTTGTCTCAAGGCTGTACTATCTGCTTGAGAACCCAGTAATAGTTACCAAAGGCTATCATGCATACTAACAGCAAATGAAGTCACACAAGTGCCAGTCCTTATGTGCCCAAAATGGCACCTTCCATGTACAAGAAGTATCAGCAGGCTTGGGAATGGGGGCAGGAAAGACTGTAAAGTTTGCTGAAGTGGTTTTTCAGTCCTTTAGGGAAAACACAAGGATGGTCTGTATGGGCAGCCAAACAGTCCATTGAGGACTGAGCATGCTGACCGGTGACACAACACCAAATACCTGTTGAAGTGAGGTAGAAGAGGGTGTATATAACGGCATATCCTGGGAGAGGGCGTGGTATCCAGAACAAGAGCCATGCACGCGGCTGTATATTGTTGCAGGTCCCACTTGAAAAATGCTAAATACCACACTGGTGATGGTGATGCAACCATCAAAATATTGAAATCAGGTATCATTAAACATCGAGCTCTAACATCTGGCTAGTATTTGAAAAATGTCCAGTACACATTCAGCATCAAAACCGACAAAGGAGAATTTGTGGGAGCAAACAGGTTTCCACTCTGGCCCAGGTCCTCCTGCTTTTATTTGCTTTGAAACTGTTTTCTGCAAACAAAAAGAGAACCGCTCAGGCCTTGTGCTCAGATGGTTTCGAGTTGATGTGCTGGAGCGGTCCTCAACCTGCTCGCTAAGTTACGGAGGCTGCTCTGCACCCAGCACTGCAGTGTGTGGGACAGGACTGAGGATGACGTGGTGCCCTGTGCTGAACAGAAGAGCCATTCTTGAGGCTGAGGAGCACGCCCTTGGCCCAGAGCGATAGGAATGTTTGCTTTTCTCTGCTCCCGTTGTACTGTGCCAGAACACGCAGCACGTAGACAAGAAGACAGAGATCCCAGCTGGAGGGGGAGGGTGGGGTCAGGCCTCCTATGCCTGCTGAGCAGTTGGAAGGGGATGGCTGGATGTGGAAGGGAGGCAAGAGTGGCGTGAGGGGCAGCTTGCCAGGCCATTGCCGTGCCTATCCTGCTTGGCAGGGCCTGGGGAGGGAATAATAAAGGCAGTGACTGATATTCCTGCCAATAAGAATACCCAGTTATCAGTGATAAGAGGTCTGCAGGTTGCCTCATGTGGCATCTTTCTGGATGTGTTTACTTGAAAATGCCACTATCTTCCATGGGGCTTACTCCCCAGTGTGTGAGTGCACTCATGTTTGGAGTATTTAATATCCCAGTCTTCAACCGGGATTCTCAGAGTAGCATAGAAAAATGCATTAAAAATCCCCAATAACCTGGTCAAGCTATATTAGCAATCAGTTTTAGTAGTGCAGGCAGAGAAAAATCAGAACAAGTCAGGGCGAAAAATAATAGATTTAAATGGTCTGAGGAATAGCCAAAGATCTTTGGCTAACCTCCCCAGGCTAGAGAATTCCAAACTAGGGACTGTAACTGAAAAAGGCCTGTGTCTCATCATCACCCACTCTGCCTCCAAGGTCAGGGGACTTGGAAAAAAAATCTCTTGATAGATGGATGGCATGTGTGATGGAAGATGCTGGACCCAAACTATTTGGGACTTTTAAAGGTTAAGACAAGTATCTAGTGCTCTGAAATAAACTGGGAACCAATGCAGTAGTTTTCCAACCAGTGAGATTTGTTTCACATACCCAGTCCTAGTCACTAACCTAGCTACTGTATTCTAAATTAAGAGCCATTGCTGAGCAGACTTCAGAGGCATGTTGCACATACAATGCATAGCAGTACTCCAAACTGGCTGTTACCACAGCATGAAGAACTGGCTGGGCTACCATTTAGGATTGCCTTTTAAATCTGGTAGAATTAAGTAGCAGTGTAAGCGAATGTACCATCTCATCTGACTTCATTGCAGCCTAAATCATGGGTGCTCCATTTTGTTTCATTTCTGTATCTCTTAAAAGCCAAACCTTGCTGGGTGATTGACAAAAATTAAAAACCATAAAAATGCAATACAGTGCGTAATATAAAGACCAGGTGTCAGGTTCCAGCCGCTAGGCTCCCATCATCCCTATAGGCTGGGGGTGATGGGATTTGAGAGTAACATCTGGAGGGATGCTGGTTCCCCACCCCATGTTACATAGGAACTTCAGATGTGCTGCTCTGATTTGTGTAGTGTATGCTATGGAATGAATTGTCATTACCCTGAGACTTTGTTACAAGAATCCATTTTATTATAGACAGCACAATCTGGGAGCTGCTAGGGAGGCCAATAATGCTCTGGAACAGCAGCTGCTCTAATGGTCAACGAATATGCTTACTTCCTCCTTGATTGAAGTAGGTTGTTGTAGAAAGCATTCCAATGCTTCCCTGTTTTGCTGTTCTTTCACCAAGTTGACTAAGCCTTGAGGATACCTTTGAGTTGGCCAATCATAAGCCCTGCTGAGAAAAAATGGACCAGTGCTGAAGTATCTGTAGCTCCAAGCCAGATCAAGCAGGACTTGATTATCCTTAATGATTGCCTTTTAAATATTGTGCTACAGTACTCTATATAGTAAGATACGCCCCCCCCCCCCGCAAAAAAAAGGCTGGGAACCTGCCAATCCTTCTATTCAGTGACCAAAGCCAAAGTGTGGCTCTCTTTGTTTTAACCAATCCATGGACCATGCTCTGAGAGATCAAGCTCTTCATTCCCTTTCTTAACCCTATAGGTGAGTGAGACAAACTTGTCTTCAGGTTCTCTGCATTCCAACTCAAAGCTTGATCCACTTCCCATTCCCTTTTTTTTTTTTTTTTTTTTGTAAGTGGGCACTCAAATGCATGTTTTCCCTCATTGGGTAAAGTATGAAATGTGTATTTTTTAAAATCTGCATTAAGTTCACATTTTTCTCACACATTTTGCAAATGTGATCCCAACCTCAAACTTTGCCCCAAAGGTATGCTAACATTCCTGGGTGTAAATGGGGCAAGTTCTGATCAAAAGCAAAGTATTTGTACCCCTCTACCTATAGCTACCTTGACATTTGGGCAGTCATTCATTCTTTCTGCTTCAGTAGTCTCTATGTTAAGGGACTGCCGGTGGCGCAGTGGTTTAAACTGCTGTGCTGGTTGATCGAAAGGTCGCCGGTTCGAATCTGCACAACGGAGTGAGTTCCCGTTGCTCTGTCCCAGCTCCTGCCAACCTTGCAGTTCCAAAGCATGCAAATGCAAGTAGATAACAAGGTACCACTTCGGTGGGCAGGTAACAGCGTTCCGTGCACTTCGGTGTTTAGTCATGCCGGCCACATGACCACGGAAACTGTCTGCGGACAAACGCTGGCTCCCTCGACTAGGAAACGGAGATGAGCCCCCTAGAGTCAGGCATGACTGGACATAACGTCGAGGGGAAACCTTTACCTTTTTTAGTCTCTATGGTGGTGTGTTTTAGCTCTGATAATAACTCAGAGTCCAACTGACTTTCAACACTGCACCTTGTAACATTCTCCTAGCATAATTCTATGTTCTTCTCTGGTGCCTCTCTCACATTTGTGGGACCCAAGTTCCCCTGATTCCTTGCATCACTGTAAATAGACCTATGTGCTAGATAAGAAAATGCCTTACCCTGTCCCAAAATTGATAAACCCAGGGGTAGTCTCAGTCCACTTTGAAAAACAGGCAGCCAATCACTACTTGCATTTCTTTGGCATCTCCTTCCCCTGAAGTTAGTCGATTTTAACTGCTCTGCCTTCTCCTACTTCTATCCATTTTTATGCCCACCACTTCCTCCAGCACCTGAACTTCCTTGGTTGTATAGCCTTCCAACCCTCTACTCCATCTTCTACCTTTAGTGTCACTCTTCACTCCTAAAAACGAATTTCCTCAATCTTAGGGGTTTTCCCCCAGTCTCCCATGTTAGGCCTATTTATTCGTGTATATAGAGAAGATTTCCATATGTGTGAACAAGAATTTGCAATAGTGTGATGCTCTAAATCTTTCCAAAGAAAGCAGTCTTCTAACAAATGAGCTTTTAAATTCTTTATTTTTTTCTGAATACACCACACATAAATTGACAGTATAAAATAGAAGGAAAAGTGGACTATATAAATAAATCTTCATATGAACCAATTTTCCATTCATTTGAGAAAAGAACCTTCTTTTCTTCCTAAAAATGCAAAGGAGCTTCCTCTATATTTATTTGCTCGATTTGTCTTTTGTTCAAAGAATATAAATAGCACATTCTCAAAAGAGGAATGTAATTCTTTCATATAGCTTTCAAACTTTTCATTCCTGCGGGGTCTATTGGAGAAATATGCTCTCATAATTCCCTATACTGCCTTTGCTCTTATCACATTAAAATCTGGCTTTTCATCTTTTATTTTAAAAACGTTTTCAATGTTTGGACCCATTTTTATACTCTACTTTCTTGACTTTACGGATTTTCCCCACTATCAATTTAAAGGCTGTTTTTCCCCCAAAATAGAAATAATCACTTTTTCTTTTTACCATGTACTGTACATCACTATAGTCCCAATCCATTTGCCTTTGCTTGTGAAACAAAGGCTATTGTGAGTTGTCAGCTTGTAAACTTTTATTTGGTACAATACGATGGGCATAGCTAATTTTCTAAGTGTTCCTTATCTTACACTATTTCAGTGCATGTTGTTGCTGGAGGGAAGTTGTATTTGTCCTATCAAGAACAGTGTTTATCATAGACATTGCTGGACATCATATCAGTATCTTTGAAAAAATAAATGTCATGTTGTATGCAGGGGATAAGAAGTTGATGTAGAGTTGGACTGTAAGATAGCTGGAAGCAAAGACATGGAATTCAGAACTTAAAGTGCCAAATGCTCAATGGGAAGGGAAGTTTTAGCAGTATCCAGTGGTGGAAGCAAGAGGACAGAAAGTGCTTTTATATGCTGGCTTTCCCTTAATATTAGTTATTTCAGTTCATAGCCCAGGCCATGCTAAAAATGTGGGACAGGTAACAATCCACTGTGAGAGACAATTGACTCTATCACAATGGTGGCAGTAATTTGGCCATTGTTACATATGCTTCAGTTCCCTATTGAAGTTTTGCCTGCTTATGTTAATAGCAGCATACAAAGCTGTACATCAGACTGCTTGTGTAAACAACTGTAACATTAGAAATAGGAGAGGTGGTATCTCCCTTTATAAAAAGGGGTAGAGGCATCCTGGGTTGAGACAGCTGGTAATGGCACAAGAAAACAAGGCAACACATAGCTGTGGGGTAAGGCAAAATCTGAGCCGAGTAAACTTAACAGACCTCAGTTGTATACAGGATCAGGCGAACATTTGCAAAAAGCAATAGAAAGCAGTCTTCCCTTAGCACAACTGTGGAAAATATCCAATGATCAACAACCAGAAGTGTGAAGAAGAAATGAGTTTGTTATCCTGTTTGCTTTGTAATTTAAAAATTATTTTTGTTATTAATAAATTATCATTATACCTGCATCATTATCAAATTGTTTCAAGTGCATGTGTTTTCATTACTCATAGTTGGATATTTTTAGGGTAGTTTTTCCTTGTTCTCATTTTTGTGGTCACCATTTTATTTTCCAGACTGCTTTGGATTGAAATTAAAGGACACCACTTTTTTCCCTCTAGAATGCCTTGAAATGATACAAACTCCTCAACGTTCTGTGAAAATAAAATAGTGACTGCCAAAAGGCAGACATCAAAAACAGATTTGGTCCCTGGAGAGAGGTAAGTCCTCAACCCCAAGATGAGGATGAATGGGTACAAATGGAAGAATAAAAGCAATCCCTTTCATTACTCATCTGGTCGTGAATTTATTATCTAGATTATCCAGTTTGCACCTTCCTTAACCAAATACAAACTAAATGCAGTTTGCTTTTAAAAATTTGTACATTCGCAAGTTTGAAAAGCATTTCACAAAATAAAGTAGAAAATCTGCACACATTTGAAAAGTGTGCATAAAATGCATATATTTAAAAGTTGTACAAAAACATGATTTTGTCAATGGCATGCAGATGTATCATTTGAAACTGCTCATATAAATAAGCCCACACTTTGAGAAATGTGCACGAAAATATGTACGAATTTCAGTGCAAAGAAAAAATGTTCCAAATTCAGAGTCAAATCAAATTTGGTGATGGAAGAATGAGACCCATAACATGAGATCATAACAAGCTTGATGTACCCCTCCCTAATTATGCATGGAATTTGTTGCATAACAAATGAAAATTGAACCGAATGATTTCCATTCGGTTAAGACTTTCATTCATTATGAAACAAATGCACACCCCTATCAGGAGCTGGATGACTGTACAAAGATAATGTAGAGAGCAAAGAAGAAGACTTCCTGGAGCAAATCACCACCCCCTTTACTCAGTTTTACTAATTGCAAACGTATTTCCTAGTCCCACAAATTTCGCAGTAAATGCAAAACTGACTTAAATAAGTTTGCAAATGGTTTCCATTATAGCAGATTTCACTCTCTCAGGGAAACATCACATATTTCTTCATGAAGATCTATTTCTTTGATACCCTGAAACAAATAATATCTGTACTTTAAAAAAAACCTAAAATGCATTTGTGTTCCTTATTGGCAAGCAGAAAGGCAATTTGTCATGTTGTATGCAGGGGATAAGAAGTTGATGTAGAGTTGGACTGTAAGATAGCTGGAAGCAAAGACATGGAATTCAGAACTTAAAGTGCCAAATGCTCAATGGGAAGGGAAGTCTTAGCAGTATCCAGTGGTGGAAGCAAGAGGACAGAAAGGGCTTTTATATGCTGGCTTTCCCTTATTATTAGTTATTTCAGTTCATAGCCCAGGCTTAGTAGCAGTACCTTGCAACATAAGTCAAAGTGTTAAAATAAAATAAATCCTGGTGTAAATGTGCTTTGGGCCTATTAGGGTCTTTATTGGCCAAGATATTTGCTTCTACCTCTAGAGGGCCCTGCCTAGTTCCAGAGGTGTACGAACCATAATGGCAACCATGACTCATCCATTGAAGGGGGATCACTTGGATGAAGGTACTTTAATCAGGGGCTTTTTTTCCTAGGCCTAGTTACTTTTCATCCACAGCTGAAGAAATCTTTTCTGGCTAGGATTCAAAAGCAAAAACCAAGGGTAGGGGTGGTGAGGAGAAAAAACGCTCAGGCTGTTGCTGCTTAAGGATAATGTTTTCCTTACAAAAAGAGAATTATAAGTTTGCCTGGTGGAAAGGAATACGCAGGAATATTATTGAGGTAAAAAGGAAACAGCAGGCTTTCTTCTAATCAGCTGCCATGGGACCAAGATGGAATAGAGCCTTATGTGTCACTGAAAATAATTTTTTTCTGAAGCTGGAAAAGCCCAATAGTATTTCTAAGCATGCCATAGGATTCTGCGGTAGAATACAAAGGCCTCGCCATCATGGCGTCTCTTCATCGCCTTCATCTCCAGGAAGTTCACATTTGTGAAGAGAAAGAGAGTGGGACTGTTAACGCTGAATTCCTACTTCTGAGTTCCTCACTCTTCCTATTCGCCCCCCTTCGCTTAATTCTAAATTGCTGTAGCAGCCTTTAGAGGGCCACTTATGTTGATCCAGATGTAAGGAAAAGCCTCCCCCTCATCCTCTTGGTCTCCCTTGATTAAAACATTATAATTCTTTAATCTCTCTGAATTGAGTTTCTTCCTTAAAAGCTGCCTGTTCTCTTTGATACACCAAAGCAGTTCTTGTCACGCTGCCAAAGGAGGCCGGGTGGAGTGTCACAGAGCTCAAACTTTTACAAGCTGAGTGAGCAGGAAAACAAGCAAAGGCACACAGGCAAGCAGAGAGAGAGAGAGAGAGGAGAGAGATCTTCCTTCTATTTTTAATTTTTGGATTCTTTTTGCAAAATGATCTTCGCGTTCTTGTTTTTAGGAAGCGCGGCCATAAACGTAATTAACTTTTCCAGCTAACTTGATGGCCAACCTCTGCAAAACTTGGAAGGGAGAGAGAAAGAATGACGTCACCACAATCTGGGGGTGCCTTTCTCACTGCCTGTCAGAGCCGAAAGAAAAGAACAGGGCAATAAAACAACGGCTGTCTCTGTCTCCTTCGTTAAACACGGCACTAATTGGATGTTAATTTCTCTTTGCTCTTCTCGCTGTTCGATTGTAAGAACTCTCTCTGTGTCTTTCTCTTTCTCTTCCTCCCTCCCACCCCCGCAAGGCTCTTGCTGGTCGCAGGGAGCCTATACTGTACATTCCCTCCCAATTGTGGGCTCAAACAATTCAGAAGCTGGGCCGTATTAAAAGAGGAGGAGGGGGAGGGAGGGATTGAATTTGGGAGTTTCACGAAGCTCAACATTTTCCTTTCAATGCCCTGTACTTAGTTCAGAGTATTTTTTCCCCTCTTTCTCTCTGTCTTGCGTTCTGGCCAGTCTCCTTGGCAGCATGAAAAAAAAATTAACCCAACCACTACCCAACCCATGTGTTGAAGCAGGCATTTGGGGAGCCAGTGCAAGCAGGAAGATGTTGCCGTCTTTGCTGCCCAGGTCACCCTGAAAGGGTGTTTGTGTTTCTTGGCTTGAATTCTAGAGGGTGCTCAGTGTATCCGATAGATTCATAATGTACCCACACACACATATGCACACAGTGGTGCAGTGGAAAGAGGTAAGTTAAGAGCAGGCTTGAGGGAGAGCAGGGGGAGATTTACCAAGGGAGATGGTGGGTGGGTGGAGGAGAAGAAGAAGGGGAGGGGAAGGAGCGGGAGGAGGTGGAGGGTAGAAATGTGGGAGTAAAGTCCTACCTGGGATCGGTGCCAACTTCCTGCACAGGGCTGCAGACCCACAGCTTTGAGCAACCCACCAGAGGCGACTTTTCTCTCTTGTCACGATTCCAAGAGGCAAGGAAGGCAACAGGAACAGGTAGTACAACAGATGCAGAGCAGCCTTCTTTGCCAGGGTGCTGGTGGGTAAATCCTCTTTTTTTCTCCCCCCCCCCCCTCCAATCCTTATTGCAGCCAGCTGTATTTTTAAAAGGATCCTTTCAAGCAGGGTTGATGGAGGTTTTTAATTTAAAAAAAAATAAATTTATTTTATTTGGTAGGGGGTGGAGGGAGGTTGGATTCTCTTGTCAGTATCTTCTCTCCGTTAGGATTAACATGCAGAAGATGCGCCTGTCACTTTGCTTACTGTCAGTGCCTGCTCAGGGATGGGAGACGGCTTTGTTCCGCGCTGCCTGGGAAGCTGTGCCAACTCTGACTTGGCAGCCAAGCCAGAGTGGGCAGGGAGAACGCGAAGAGAGCGACGAGGGAGAGAATGATTGCTGAGGCTTCCAAAGTGGGAAGTGGCTGTAGGCCCATTTCCGAGCGAGGCAGCTATTCACTCTGCCCCTTTCTCTTTCTTCCTCTGTCTCTAAGACTGGCACATACAAAATGGAAAATTGGTGGGGGGGGGGTTGCTTCTCTTCTCTGACATATCCCGGTGGTTGGTTGGCTGGTTTTTAAACCATCCTCACTTGCCTCCATTACTGTTGTTAGTTCCATTTTTCAGTCGGCAAGTGAGGCATTTCACAAAAGCAAAATGCTTCTTACATAACTGTGATGGGGTGGGGAGGTGGATTTTTTTTTTTTCATTTTTGGTTTGGTGGTGGTTGTTCTTTCGCCCTGTATCTTTTTGGCTGTATTAAAGAAGTCCGCTGCCTCCAACATCTCAAGTTCAGGAAAATAGGAACCAAGATTTATTTTACATGCGTACAAGGAGCTGATAGTGTGGGGAGATGGGGAAAATTAGTCATTTGTTTTAACCTGTGTTGATCAAAATCAAGCAGAGTTCTTGTTTTCGTTTTCACAAAAGACTGAGAAACTTTTTGTGCACGAGCTCCCGAAAAGTCAATGGAATGTGGCTTTTTAAAAAGTATTTTTAAAAGACCGTGTTAATAATGGGGGACCATCCCAGGGGAACGCCAACCAATGGTTCCAAGTGCTGGAATTCTTGCCAGCTTCCCTTTGTGCCAGCCTCTTGTCGGCCTTGGCGTCTCATTCGGATGAAGCCTGGCATGCAGGCACCGCCCATTTCTTGGCATTGAGCTGCTATGAGAAGGAAAAGGGAACGCAAGAGAGGGGGGGAAGCTGTCTCACACAAACTGGCCTTTCTCGAAAAAAAGAAACCATTCCTGATGATTGTCCAGATAATCGGAACTAAAGCCAGCGGCTACTGAGCAACAAAACCCTTCTCCTTCTCGGCACATCTCTTTCTGGTACGAAATCAAATGTAGCTCTTTTAAAAATGTTTGGAAATGCCATTTTATTTGTCCAAATGTTCTGGCACTTGCTACTTGCGATGTCCTGCCCCAACCTTCCCGCTTTCGTGGTGCTAAAATAGCCGATTTCTTTTTTAAAAAAACCAACAAGAACAACAAACTAGATAGTAGATTTTATTATCTGGTTTACCTGCCCACTCATAGATGAGGTTTTTCTTCTGGTTCTGAAATTACTTTGATTATGGGTTTTTGGGAGATTGGGGTGTTTGTGGGGGGGTTATTTTTTATTTTTATTTTTTTTATTTTTTTGCCATTACGCAGGAGAAAGGAAAGTGTTGAATCATATCAGACTTACAATTCAACATGGCAGCCCTAAGTAAGTATGTATAGATAGTCTGGCTTTGCAATGTAAAAAGACGTGGCAAGGAACATCCCTTTTCAAAAACATGAAATTTGGAAGAACTGGAGTGACAGAGGAATAAAGGAATCTTTATTCCCTTGGGGAAATAATTCGGGAGGATTTTCTATGCTGCTTTCAAAAAGGAGATTTCGGCCATGTTATCCTCATCTTGGAATTTTGCAAAGGTTAACTATTTACAAACTGTTCTATGTCTATCAGCTAGATGCAAAAGTATGTTTTGTCCTTTTTTATTTTTGCTTCGTTGACACATGCTTGGGGCTTAGGAATTGCAGGAAAGATAATTTCGTTAGCATTAGGTAGAGTTTTGGTATTTTGCAGGTTTTGGAAGATGGCATCATCGCTTGGTCTTTATACGGAGAAGTCCAGATGCATCATGGAGTGAAGTGGATGCTTTTTCGAAGTGTTCACCTTGCTTCATTTTGAATGCTTGTCCTTTCTTAATATTAGCTCCTCCCTCCAATAGCCACTGCTGTAAACTTTGATGGGCCATGCCACAGCAAAACTGAGTCCCTCACGACTTACACTGATGGAATGGGGCTTAGGGGTTTTGCCATGTGTCTGAAAATCTGGCCTCTTTATGTCAAACTTAATTTAGGCCTCTGTTGTCTAAAACAAAAGAATATTGTTTCCCTGAGAGTAACAGATTCCTCCTACATGCAACAGCTTACTTGTAAATGTTTTGTTATTAACAAAGCCCTGCAAATGGGTGGCGATCCCATTCTTACCCCTTGCAACAGTAAACAGAAACATTAGCATAGCTTGCTAAATGCATGTCTGGAAAGCAAAGCAACAGATCATGTGCAATCCAACAGCACAGTAGCTTCAGCTAGTGCTTTAATCAGCCACTGAACCTGACTTCTCAAGCTCTATGAGAGCTGGGCCTTTTGCTCATTTTTCTTGATTGCCCACTTTCCACTACCACAGAGAGCGCTGGCACTGAAGATAGAAGAGGACTTACTACCTAAGCTGAAAATAAACCCCTTCTTCTCAAAATGTAGAACCATCCCCTCCTGTCTGTAATCTTGACAATAACTCATCGGCATCAAAACCCCTTGAACCTCAGGTATACTGGTTTTGACTCGGTGGATTGTGTTTAAGAGCTAGCAGAATGAGGTGGTGAGGTTATAGATACCTAGATTTCTCTGTACTTGGTTTTGAATGCAGCTTGGTTTGGTTTTGTGTTGATTTAGTTTTACCCTTACGGATTAAAACAAAATGCTGATGAGGGTATTGACAGAAATACAACATTCTCTTTTGTGAACCCAGCTTGCTGCACTAGGTTCACGGATTGGGCATTTGCTATAAATCCACCATTTTGTACCTTGATTGTCTAGTTCTTCACACAGCTTGAGTGGAAGCAGGAACTAGCTTGTGGTGTGTGTTTTAATGCCCTCAACCATAAGTTATGCCAGAGAACACAATTCATCACTCTTGCCATACTTGAGTGTGCACACAACTCCAGTTATCTTAATATAAATGTGATTATTTTTTAAAATTTGTTTAAATGTGTACCCTATCCTATCCAATAGTCTCTGTGTGGCTTGCAATGTTTTAAAATAATTTCTCTGTCGGAATGTGAATCTGCTTTGCAATGCACACACCTATCCTCTGCCACCCTACTCAAACTCTCCCTAAGACCTAAAACCTATTGTGTTAAATAATTTTAAAATCATGCTGAAATCATGCTTAATGAAATCTTTTTGAGCACATAAAAATATTGCATGATGATCTTTATAGACTTTTACAGAGCTTTACAAACAAGTCACAAAGGTGCTGACATCCAGCTGGAAACAAGGTGCATGACTAGAATTCTCATCATCCATTCGTAATAAAAAATCCATACAAACACCCTTATTCCAATGATGCATGCTTTTTTCAGTTACTCCCCACCAAGTATTTTCAGTAATCATCCCTTTCCAGTGATCAGCAATGATCCCAAATCATCAATTGTGCTTTTGAGCATTCATCCTGATTGCTTGCAAACCCGCCAGGGATGGGTTTATTTAACATTTAGTAATGCTCAAAAAGCCTAAGAAATTGAATTGGTTAGGGAAAGTATGGCAAAATGTCGATAACATGGTATCCACAGAGGTGAAATATAAGTCCCATTGTAAGCCAGGCCCAGTATACAGAAAAGTCAGAGTGAAGTCAGACATTTTGATGAGGGGAGTTCTTATTTTGCCTTCCGCCGAAGTCTTGCGCCATGCCTACTATTCAGCTATACAGACATGACTCATTTTCTAACTTGACTGTGCCATTTTTCCCTGGACGTTACTCCAGAGGGTGCAAAAACCTGGGTGTCTCCAGCAACTTAAATTTTGCCCTGGCCACTGGCACTTGGCTTGTTGACGAGAGCAGGAAGCTGGTTTCTGCTCTTGCCATGTGTGCCGCTATCCTTTACTAGTTTTTTTTAATTATTCTTTATTTTTCTGCACAATCTTTTTTGTCCTTTCTTGTGCACGTCGTTCTTAGAACCAAACTTACCCTTTCCCCTTCTGTCCTCTTACAGACTCATGTCCACTGAATTTTTTCTTTCCTAATCTTTGTCCCCAGCCTGTGTCAGTTTTAACCTTTTCTACTTCCCTTTTCTGCTTTCTTCCATTTTCTCCAATAGCCTTCCTTAGTATGACTTCCCAAGGCACTTTCAGTGCTGCATCTTTGCTGTGGAGGAGCCTTAGCAGTAATGCAAATGACTATGAGCATACACAGAATTGTAAAGAAAGGATACATGACTTGCACGGTAGGGAGCTGCTTCTAATTTAGTCACTGCCTCCGAAGTGGAGGATTGAAGAATAGCATATCAGCCAAAGCACAAATGCATGCAAGCCTATATCTTTCCATATAGCTTCCTACAAAGCTACCTGGCTTACACAAATGTTTGCATTTCTGTTCCAAACATAAGTGCTCTGTTCATGATCCAGAATCTTCATTGGTAATAAGCAAGTGAACCTACTGGAAGATAATACAGTTCTGCCGTACACTGTTTTCAGCTAAGGCTCTGGTACTTAATAACGATGGGTTTTTTGGACACTCTCTTCCTCATGAAGTTAATAGTTACAGATTCTGGCAAGAGAATGTAACTCCTAAATTGTACAAATGTTTTGTATGACCTTCTAAGAAGTTCCTACCTAGTATATACATCACCCTTACTTACTCTAGTTTCCTTTAGATGTATTGTATTGCAGCTTTCATTGTTCTCAGCCATCCAGCTAGTCCTGAGAGGTGTTGTCCAATACATCTGGATTGCAGCAGGTTGGGGAAAGCTGGCAAAATCAAAGCTTGTTGATCATATTCTCACTGGCTACCACTTTGGGCATTAGGCCCAGTTTCCTGTATGGGAAACGAAATTCAACAAAGCTGATGGATCATTTACTTTACCACCTCACCTTATGTACACCTGAAGTACTTCCACTGATTGCAGTAGATTTCCATAGCTCTGTGCAGAACTATTCCAGATGCCCTGATTTTCACCTCTTAAACTTTTGAGCAATGGAGTTGCTGATGAGGAGCTTTCAATTGGCAGTGTTAGACACACCATCATGTTTACTAGCTGTAGACCCATTTATTGTGTATATAGAACCAAAACAAGTTTGCCTCTTGATGTGTCTAATGTTGTTGTTACACTGCAATGTAATAATAATTTTAAAAATTAAATTTTAATAATAATTTAGAAGAGCCCATACCAAATGATAGCATCAAAGTGTGTCATTTTTTATACCTTTCAATAGGTGACAAGAGGAAAATTGAGCAGACTTTATGTTCTTTTGGTAAATGAGCGGATAGTGCCCGAGACATATAAGTCTTTAATTTGATCTGGAGACAACACCCTTTTAAAATTCACTCACAATATTAACATCAAAGTCTGTGCTTCCTTACATCCTAAAATTCCATTTAGCATTTAGATGATTTCCGTATTTCCAGTTTGTTGTCACACCACATTGAATAAGCTGTTCTTTCTTACAAGAAAGAAAAGTTTATCCTACAGGTACGCACACTTACAACATTTCCTTAAGTTTCAGCCTACACAAGTTCATACTACAATGAGTATTTAAGATGCTGCAGAACTTTCTGTCTTCTTCCAGCTAATTGGACAAGCTTAATGTGTCTTTCGAGGGTTGGGGAATGCTATTGTACTTCTAGGGAGGTGTGTTCATATTAGAACAAATGAAAATGTGAGCCACTCTGCTTTGGTTTTTGTTTGTTTTGAATGAATGCAAATGAAGAGAGTGAATGCTGCAAAGCTGATGCAGGGCTCCCATGTGTTCGAGGTTCTACCCCTTCGTATCAGGCAGTGGGAGTGCTTTCTTTCTCTGGGTGGCAGCAGGGCCATTCCTGGCAGCTGCCACCTTCTTATTCACTGGCAAATCCCAGATGTGGAATTCTAGGGCATTCTGGGAGAGGAAGGTGGCAGCTGCTAGTCAGAGGAGGCATCTTTTCTGTGACAGCTGACATTTCTTCTCTCCCAGAATACTCCAGAACATGCAAGGGATTCTGAATAAATAAAGAGTGGGTTACTACGTACAGCCGCAGATACGAGCCTCTCCTTCCATAGGTAGAAAAGCGTATCTATTTAAAAAAGACTCAAATAAGAAGAACAAACTAAATGTGAGTGTAATGAATACATTATGGAACAAATGTTATTGGAACAAATGAAAAATGTGCAAAAGCAGGTTTTAGTAAAGGAAACATATGAAGTAACAAAATAAAACTATTTTCCTTGTACACTCCTAATTTTAGTCTTCACATTTTATAGGCCTTTCATTCGTTCTGCATGCATTTTTCATTCTTCCTCTACTTCCACAATGAATTAATGTGTGTAAAGGACTCCACTGGTTATCAAGTTCAATCTTCGGCAGTGGGACAGGAAACCCTATAGCTAAAACATCCTTAACAACACCTAGCCAGCTTAGTCCTATTAATCAGCTTAGCAGTGGGAGTGTAAATGCTCTTTTGAAACTACCAACTACTAGAACTAAAGTGGAATGGCAAGCTGATCAAAAGCAGCGAAGTCATGCAGTACAGCCCCATCTACCTGACAATTCTTTTAGTACAGCAAAAGGCAATTTTGTGCTTGTGCCTAGGACTGGTCCAGGATGCCAAAGCAGCCCTTAGAAAATAGTGCAAAGAGGCTGCCATTGCTCATGTAACTCCAAGTACTGTACCAGCTCATTTGTGCAATCCTTCTGTGTAGGGGATGACTTTTGGTGCAGAAATATCGTAACTGTAGTTAGACTGAGAGAAACACAGAACTTGGTACCGTTCAAGACCACCCTTTGTGCAAAACCAGAGATTTTTAAGCTCAGTTCTAGGAGTGTTAGCAGTAAAGTGGAGGATTGTATAATTGGGCCATTAGCTTCTCATAAGAGTGCTAGCCACAATCTATCTGCTATGAGAAAAAATATATTTGAATGCAAGGGATTGAGGCAGCACACTGGGGACAATAATATGAGTGGAGTCTTACATGCAATTAATTCCAAAATTGAATATATAATTATTTATACAATTATTGCTTGTTCTTATATATAGGTTTTGAGAAGCTTTTAAAAGGGGTTTCTATTAAGAATTACATTGTTTTTCTTTCAGTTTGTGCATTCTAAATAGCTTACAGGTAAAACATGATTTCAAATATAGTCATTGCAGTACTGCTTTCCAATGCCAATTATGCTCATTTATCACAACAATGTGGTGATGTGTAGAATGCCTACAGATGCCTGTCTTGATTTCTGGCAGCTGATGGCAAGGTGAACATTAGATTCTGGTTCCTCTGTATCTTCAGGCTATACTTTGTTGAGACAGTATTTCATGTTCCATTGATTTTGCTCCATTTAACATACCACTTTTTCTACAAAGCTGTCTTGCTGTTTCTTTGTTTTTCCATGGAACCCAAGTGGCACAATTTGAATATATTTTATAAAATGATTATTTCACTTGAGTAACAAAGTGGCACTATTACTCTAAACCACCATATCTTACAGTAAACTCACCATCAGCCTTTAAGGCTGCTTCCTGAATTCTGATTCATTATTTTGAAAAACAATTGTTTGCATTTTCTCTCTTTGATACATGAGCATTCTCTTTGGTATGCACATCTTTATGTATATATTTATTTGTGCACATTCTTGCACCTGTAATACCAACAGGTCTAAGCAAATAACTTCTTGACTCAGTCATGCTGATTTCACAAAACATGGTGAGTAGAAAAGAGGTCCTAAATATGACCATGAGTTCCTCTCAAGCCCTATTTGGACTTTCATTCATAATTCCCCACTTTGTCTATTCATTAAAAGGATGTAAAGGATGCTGTAGGGTTGGGCCTACTTCCAAAATACAGCTTTCCAAGATAGAAGTTTCAGACTTTGAATCTGAATTGGAGGAAGAGGTGGGATCAGAATGTGTAGCAGAAATTCCAAGGTTAACAAGCTGCGAGTTAAGCCATGTGGCTGGTGAGAATCCAAGTACCCCAGATAGTAAGCAGGGAGGGGTGGAGGAGGGAGGGGTGCATTTATCAGCCCAGTGGTTTGTTGTCAAATCAGACGAGTGGACCAATTTAGTAATTTTTGGAATTCCTGCTGTCTGGCCCACAAACAATGAACCTCCCTGAGGATGGAGCCAGCTTTGGTTGGAGGAGGACAAGGTTGTCCTTTCCTTTGGAATCAGTGTCTCACATGATCCAGAATTAACTCCACAAACTAAAGAGATCATTAACTTTAATAGATGTATCTTGTTAATGATTTTTATATTGCTCACCCTGCCTGTATTGTAAAGCCAGCCCTGAATGACCAGTCTAATTCAATAAAAGATTGTGATTAACTGCCTTTGGCCTTAATCTTCTGGAAAGAAAAAATGGAGAGATGGTCTCATGGCAGATGCTACCCATGGTTGTCTACATCTCACGCTGGCTCAGGATGAATAATTATAGCCTTGTTCTGCTTCTATATTAATATGCTAACAATATTCCACAATTGCTTCATATGTACCTAAACGGTGTGTGGCACTTGTACAACTTGAAATGATCAATGTTCTCCATGCTGCTTTATGTAAGAAAAGAGAAATGAGAAGTTTGTATTAGAATTAGTCTCAAGTTATATAGCATGCACTGTTATGGTGCACAAATTTGTATGTCCAACATACACACCAGAATGATCTACCCAACATGCGCAGGCTTATTTGGCTCTGACTGGACACTTCAAAAGTCCATTTACATGTGGAAAAACCAGAAGGAGTCAATATGTACTGATGTTTGGAATAATCATGTGCTTTAGCCACTGAACTGCTGCGCTCCCAGCTATCTCTGGAAATTGCTACCTATCTTAAAGGAAAGTGGACTATCTCTCATTGAAAGGAATGGAATTTGGAATACTGTTAGAGATGGGGGAGAAATTCATTCAATCCAAATTTTGTTGAGAAGTTACCTAATTTCATGCTTTCAAACTATGTGAACCAAAATTCATCTACCGTTTGCAATTTGTACTTTTCCAAATTTTTTAATAGATTTTTCTAGTCAAAATATGTATATGAAAATGCATATAAATCATTTAAAATGCATTATATTTGGAAAACTGCTTGCAAAAATGTATGCATTGGGCAAAAACACCAGTTAGAAGAAATTTGCATAAAGATACTTGCAAGATTTTGTGTAAACATTAAAAAAAACCCTCACCACTTCAAATGAACCAAACTGGAGAATGGAAAGGGAAGCACTAAAATAGATTCGTCCACACTGAGATTCTGCGAGTTCCTTAGATCAGACCAGCAACTTTGTGGCTCTGGTTCCTCCACAGATGAGCACTCTACATAGACATTGATACCAAGGTATGAAATACAGAGTAAGCATTCCATTCTTACCATTGACATCACACGTGCAGTTACACCAATCATACAGTAATGCCCGCAAACAACCTGGTTAACGTACTTGCAGCAAGAAAAATACTTGTGTGCATTTCATATCTTTATTACAGAGAATGATAATTCTTCCTGGTGAAAACAGAAAAGATAAAAAGGCTCTTGGATTACCATCTATGTGGCATACCCTGACCTACTATATAACATTTGGGTTCATAGTATTGCAAGACATTTAATTAAGCAAGGGGTAAACATGAGCACACCTTGAATCTCATTCTCCCTCCCGCCCTCTCTTTTATTGCCCTACTATATGTATGACTGGCAAGGGAAACTTTTAATGATCTGTCCTAATTCTTTCATTTTCATTTTATTACATTTCTGTACCGCATGAAAGCTGAAGCTCTCTGGACTGTTTACAAAGATTAAAACCTTACAAATGCATTACAAAACCTATATACGTACAAACATATCAGGATACAGTACAGATACTCAGATACATCTAAAAGCAAATTTAGCAACTGTATGTAGCCCTTCTTAAACTTCACACAATGTATATTCTCCATACTACTGTATGTGTGAAAAGAAAATTAAGAGGGTTGTATTGGAACTGTTCTCTATGTAATCTGCACAGTTAAGGCATACAAATTTATGTAACCAACATACAGATTCTTGCTATCAGCTGATTTAACTGTGACTTCTGAAGTGGAAATTTCAGCAAATTTCTTGGGATGAACTAGGGAAGCCATCTGAACAACAGCATTGCTTGTAAGACTAGCTGCATTTGTGTATGCTAGGTGGGGCATAGCCCTTGCCTACCTCTGATCACAATTAGCTAAGCCTAGTTGGTCTGGCCAAAAGGAGATCAATGAGGCCTGACCTCTTCCTAACAAGGGCACATCCATCTCTGCAACCCTACGGAGGCTTTCTTTATTGTCTTTGCTTTAACACACTCCATGGAAGACCATTATAGACTGGCTGTCTCAGGTGCTTGCTTCCAGAATGACCTTTGAATCCTCTAATTTTTTACTAAAACTTCCAGCCTTAGCGCACTGCTTGATCCCATTCTACCAAGAAACAGATTTTCAAGCATTTCTAGCTCTGGAACATTATATCTTATGTCTGACTTCTAGTCCTGCTGCGTAATCTACACTAAGAGTTAATCTGGGTTATGTTGTCACACTACTGTGATAAACACTGGAGCTCACATCTTCCACTATTAGCTATAAAACATTTCTGGCTCAGGAAATGTCTTTGCAAAAAATGAAATAAGTAATCTCCTAATGGTGAAATAGTATAAAAGAGCTACTTCATCAAGCCTTTTAGAGATCTGTCTTCAGATTAGTCAGAGGATCATAACATAGACATGTCTTTTTAATTCATAGTTTATTAACACACATAAATTAAAATACTGCTACATTAATAATAATTAAATCCTTGATAGAACAACTCTGACGTCATTTAAAAGTCTTCTCATTGGTTCAGTTATGAGACTGCTGTGCAGTTTGTTTCTTAATAGCTTTAAATACATCAACTTGTTCATCAATATAAACAGCTTTACATTGGATGTCCTTGGTAGTAGCGGCTTGTTTTGCAACAGATTTGAGCCATTAATTGCACACTTTTTCGTAGCATTTCACTTCAGATAACTCAGAAAGATCACCAATAGCATTGATGATATTTTAAATCCAAGAATATCCATTTTAAAGCAAATATATATTCACTTGATAGACCACCATGCTTGAAATCCCACCATATGCATAAAAAACTACATCTACCTATTTTCACCGCCAGTTTCTACCAATATTATTTTCATAAGATATTTTAATATTTTGTTATGTGCCATCCAGTGCTTTCTGATTTACGGTGACCCTATGAATGAATGCTGTCCTGCCTTTGACAGTCTCGCTCAGCTCTTGATGTGGCTTCCTTTATGGAATCAATTCATCTCACAGTTGGTCTTCCTCTTCTGCCTTTGCTTTCCTTTCTTTACCTTCTCATGATATGCCCAAACTATGAGAATTTAGGTTTCTCATTTTTGCTTGCAGCAATAGTTCTGGCTTGATTTGATCTAGGACCCACCTGCTCATCTTTCTGTCAGTCTAGGGTATTCAAAAACTCTCCTCCAGGATCATGTTTCAAACACATCAATTTTCTTCCTGTCATTTTTCTTATGTATTTGTTTTTTTATACTGCCCAATCACCAAGGGCTTTGGACAGTTCTTCACTGTCCGGCTTTTGATCCCATACATAGTGACAAGGAACACAATAGTGTGCAGGACCTTGGCCTTGGTCAAACATCCTTATGCTTGATCATCATTTCTAGTTTCTTCATTGCTGCCCTTCCATGTCTCAGTTGTCTTCTTATTTATTAGCTGCAGTCCCCATTTGAACTGATGACTGAGCCACAGCATGTAAAATCTTTCACAATTTCTTCACTGTCAACAGTAAAGTTCTACAACTCTTCTGTGTATAATCCACACAGTAATCACAACATTTCTTTGTGGTGGAGGGTAATGCTTTCATTTGTGTCCAACTACGGGCAAAACAGCACCTCTTACTCAGTACAGCCATGTGTCCCACCAAATGAATGACCCTCCAGAGCAGATCTGGGCAGTATAGGTGTACAAGATGGAGCACAAGAAGAGTAAATCCCATTATGTGGCTGGGAATCTACCTTTTTTGGTTTCATCTAAGGGACTTTATTTATTTATGATCCTTCCTTACAGATACAAATTTACAGAGTATTCAAAATCACATTTTGTAGAACTCTTTGTTACCTTTTATTCTTAAACACTTCAATTTCAAGAGGGAGATCTGCACATAGAAACATCTTCTATGTGTGGATATCGTTCTCTGAACTGGCATAATTCAGATGTACATATGAATGCAGATGCTATCAATGCACATTTCACTGCTCTCAGTGACATGCACTTCTTCATTGCCACAAATATTTATTAAGGGTTGCTTAGCCAGAACAACATGGATTTCATGCTGCTTACCAGCTATGACAACATCCGTTTGTCTTGATTTGGAATGGACAATTACTGACTGGTGATGAAGGTCATGATGACAATGCCACCACCACTGGTGGTGGTATTCCTGGTACTTGGACTCATGTATTTACACTCAATAGAAAGTTAAAAAGTTTCCAGATAGCTGCTTCCTCTAGTAATGCTATTTGTAAAATATAACAGGAGGACCACTTAATGGAAAAGATACAATCTAGTATGAGGAGTTAGCATTATCATCACTGGTTGGTGTCATCCAACTGATGTTAACAGTTCAGTTGAGCTTCATGAGTTCAGCACAGAAATTTGCAGACTGGGTATTGTAAATGTCAGATATATCAGATTGTCATTTACAAGTCTCCACCTAGAAATTCCTTTCAATGTGTCATTATAGAATCATTGGAACTGCCTAATAATATAAGGCATTTTTCCAGAATATACTAGCTCTTAAGATCTGGACCTGACAATAAAACAACAACCTAGCAACACCAAACTATAGATCATACTACTGCATCAGAAACAGACATTTACAAGAGACATTGCGAACTTATGTTTTTCAAAACACAATTAGCTGAATTTTCCTTTGCACGCCTCCATGTCAAGAAGCCATCTAGGACCCATATTGTCTGTATGGTCAAACAACCTTCTGTTGAGAAGACCTTTACTGTGCCTTTAATGAAAAATTTGTACAGTTTCCTACCAGGGGAAGGTCAATACAGTTTGACACTGCCAGGTGGTTTCCATTACCCTGCTCTTTTCCCATTGGGATTTTTTCCTCAGAATTTGTGTGTGTGTGTCCCTTTTTGGCTAAGAGTACAAGCTGAGTCATGCTTCGACTTGTGCCAGCAATAAGCTAGTCCTAGGAAAGATGTGTTTCTCTTTAAGATCAGCAGATTCAAACTTTGTGAGTAATAGCATATAAGAAACCTCAGACGCTGATCTTTTTAGGCTTAGCTCTTCTACCTCAATAGCACGCAGAGAAGGTGTATCTCTATGGAGCTCTGATTATTTCTTTCTAACTTATACACACATGCACATCCCCCCTGGCTTCCTTCTTTCCCCTCCCTTCTCCTTTTTTTCTCTCCCTCATTTGAGGCAGGCAAAATGGCTGCTGCCTGGCCAACTCATCTTCTGTCAGGAAGGGGAAGCGAAAGGGCTGGGACATGGCTTCTTGGGGTATCTCCGGCCATATTTGAACCTGACTCTTTCATCTCTACGTGGCACCATCTGTAACACAACCGAGAAAGCCAGTTTGGAATAAAACCAGAGTTGGAGACACATGTGGGCTTCTACCTCAATAGCACGCAGAGAAGGTGTATCTCTATGGAGCTCTGATTATTTCTTTCTAACTTATACACACATGCACATCCCCCCTGGCTTCCTTCTTTCCCCTCCCTTCTCCTTTTTTTCTCTCCCTCATTTGAGGCAGGCAAAATGGCTGCTGCCTGGCCAACTCATCTTCTGTCAGGAAGGGGAAGCGAAAGGGCTGGGACATGGCTTCTTGGGGTATCTCCGGCCATATTTGAACCTGACTCTTTCATCTCTACGTGGCACCATCTGTAACACAACCGAGAAAGCCAGTTTGGAATAAAACCAGAGTTGGAGACACATGTGGGTAGTTTTGGCATATTTCGAGTGTTGCAAATAGGCTGGATTGCCAAACTGAGCTATTGTGTTATCGGTTTAACTTTACTCGGTCCAGGCAGGATTGTGATGCTGTGTCTTGAACCAGCTGGAAAGGTTTGTTTGCAGTATTAAAGGAAATGATATTTCTTGTATTTTTTATGTTGTATCAATTGATGTTGCATTAAGCAGTAGAACTGTAAGAATTGTATGTGGCTAGTCAATGACAGGCCATACAATAGGTAGGATTTAACTTATCCCACTTCCGTTATTGCTTTTCATTTCCGAAAGCAGGATCTGATTATAATTTTGTGCCAAGAGTCGTTATGTTTATTCATCTACCTCTGTTGACCAATGTAACCAATGTATCGATGACTACTTATTTTCCTCAGAAGGACTCACCACAAAAAAAGCAAAATGTTAATTTTTTAAAAGCAGTGCTTTTATTTGTCAGGTACCATAGTTTCATTGTTGCTTATATAAGAGTGGAGTGAGTCTTGTAAGAAACTATTCCTGCAGTTATATGTGCATGCCCTAAAGTAAAGTACAAGAAAAGACCTTGACGTCATTTCTGAGCCTCTCTATACAGGTTCAGAGTCGTCATCATTGTAATAGTGCAATGTTGGTTGTGTGTCTGTTATTTGAAGCAACATTAATAGTAACAACAAGCTGATGCTAGAGAAGGAACTAGTTCATTACCGTTTTGTAAGTACCATTCAAAAGGTGCTAACTTTAAAGTACTGAATAAGTTAGGACTAGCATCAGTGATGTCCGTGTGAGTGTGTATATATAACATTTATTTTTCTATGGATAAAAAGATGGTACTGGATTTGTAACAAAAGTAATTACAGTTGTGGTACAGAATACATCTATCATCTGAATTGTTGGTTTTGAATATAATGCAGTGTATTTAAAAATGATATAGAAAAACCTTCCCTACCCTTCCATATCTGGACAATAACTTTCCTGCAAATCACAGGTAACTAACACTTGAGAAAACAGAGTAGAAAATTATGTTTTTCTAGAATAAGGATAGTTTTATATTATGATATATAGTTAATTAATATATATTAATCAAGAAATGCTGCCAGAATAGTCAAAATCCATAAAATACAGGAACATTTTCTATACACTATACAGAAAGGTACCTTTTAAGACATTCTTTCTGTCATGATTATTAATTTCTGTATCAGTTTATAAAAGCCTTATGCTTTATCCATGGCATAGAATGTAATATGTTGAACTTTATTGGTACCATGAAGTTACATGAATAGGAAGTATAGATGGTATGTAATTTGCAACTATATTTGCATTTTCACATAGTTTGTACATGATTTATGATGAATTAGTAAAGTAAAAGCATGATGCAAGAAAGTTATATGAATATATGAATGACAAAAGCTGTTGAATGTGATGAAAGAAGGGGCCAGAATACATTAAACCAGCAATCCTATACCCTCTTTAGTGTAAGTGCCATAAAACTTATGTGAGTAGTCTATAAGTGATTGCAGTATAGGTCAGTGAACTGGAGAACAATTTCTTTATCACCTATGAGAATGATTGCTTCTGATTTTAAATCATTTATAAATGAGAAATGCTTTCCTAATTTGGATTATAACTAAGGCAAATTTGTGCCTTTGTGCTACTCTTATTTTGACTGAACTACACTGGTTGAATGCATTGAATGTTTTTCCCAAGAACTGAGGAATCAGATTGTTGAGCTGCTTCAGGAGTTAGGTTTTTTCCCTCCAAGAAATGTGAATGGCAATAGACATTTCCTATGGGTCTTCCCAGCTATTATTTATTAGTACAATACATATGCAATAGTCAATTGCATGCTGAAGGGTTCCTGATGTCTTGCTCCAGGTAGAGTTTCTGTTGCATTTCTCCCAAACTGCCAAACTTGGTCGCTGAGAAACTGCCTCTCTTTTCCATGGCATTTCTCTTGCTATTGCCAAGCATTTCTCTTGCTCTTGCACAAATGCCACTGGTACTTATGCCTGTGACTTCATTGCTGTCACAAGACACAGGAGCATGAGATGTCCCAAGCGTTTTTTCCCCAAAGGTTTTGGTCTGTGATCACATGATAAAGATGGATTGATTTAAAGGTCCTGTTGTATTTCGCCTGAGAGAGTTGATTTCTTTTTTTTAAAGCTGGGGTGGAGAAGAACTGTGGGGAGGGGATCCTAGCAAGTTCTGTTGCAACTCCTTCCTCCCCCACCCCATTCCATTTTACATTTTTTTCCCAGAATCCAAAAGGACCTCAGGACAGCTCAGTGCAAATGAACAAATATCAGCAAGCTTGATTTTTTTCCCTGCTCAAAACTCTTGTGGAGTCACAATCAGCCTGCGTCCAAGCCTAAGACTTCCCCTTTACTCAGGCTGGCCCAGCTCATCTCCATTATCCAGAGAAAGATCAAAATATGTTCCTGATGCCTTTGGATTGACGCTTGCTATAATAAGAACCTGGATCTTATTTTGTACTTTGTGCACTTTGATGTATTGATGCATTTACTGGCTGTTTAAAATGCCCAGTGACCGAAGTTTTCTGGGCAGTGTGCAATGTATTAAAAACATGAAGTACAAATGTAAAAAAAAATAAAATAAAAATGGCACAGAATAAAACCAAGGTAAAACTGCAAGCAAAAAAATAAAGCCATTACAAAATCATAAAATCAGATTAAAACTAGAATGCTGATGTTTGCTGTCTTTATACATAATATAGTATAATGGTGACTGAATATTTTTACCAGTACGTATTTCATGATAATTATGTATTATGGCTGTTAGCTGCATTGAAGAAAGGCACAAAGTGGATGTGAATTTTAATCATTTTAAATGTGCTGTTTTCTTGCTGTGATTAGAAAGGAACCAGTGCTTCACTGCATCTCTGTGGTTTGTTTTCTCACTCTTGTAAAAGAGAGAAAGAAAGAAATCCCGTACTTCAACAGGGCATTCTTTGAAGCAAGCACAGGGTTCTTAAATGCTATTGTGAACTTAAAAGAAAGGAAAAGAAGGGAAAGGTTCTAGGTAATATGATCTAGAAAACTGTTCTGCATGCATATGCTAATATTGTAGCTATGACAATTTTTTAAAAGATGTGGATTGCTTTAAAAAACATTTCTTGCTGCTAATCATGTTGCTTTTTTAAATCTGTCACATGAATTGAATTTTAAAAATCGTTGCAGCCTTCCTATAGGCAAATCTAAATGACAAAATGGCTTCCTGTCAGCCATTTTGTAGGCATACAAACAGCTAATTTAATCCAGTGGTTTTGTTTTAGGGTGGTTGTCTCCCAGTTAAGCTATCACTTTGAGGAACTGAAAAGATTTTACGAAAGACTGGCACCATTTTTCTCTCTGGGAAATGTCCCTGGATCGTTTTGGCAGTGTCTCCCCGGACTCGGACTACACAAAAGCTGAAAACAGCATCCACTTTTCAAAGAGCTATTTTGTTCTTTGTTTTATAGTTTGCCAGTCTCTATTAATACCCCAGAGCAGCACCTGAAGCTTTTAGAACTTCTCCAAAAAAAATTTTGTTTTGTTTTGAGGTGAGCTTAGGATCACACAATGGCTCACGTTTATTTGCATTCTAAATAGCTGCATTAACGGTATTCAGACTTTTTGGCTTTGCCAATGCTGGAATTCTAAGACATTCAATCAGATATGCTGGTCATGAACAATGGTGCTTTGATACCAAGCCATAGGGAAAAGCACAGCTGTGACATCTTTTTCCCTAGGAATGTGCATGAAACCAGGATTCAAAGCACCTGATTTCTTGCCATAATGAGGACAATTTTCTTTTTCTGTTCTTTTTTCTTTAACCATGACATCTTGAGTTCCATCCCACTCTGTGAAATGGTCTTTGCAAAGCACATTGCTCTCCTCCCACCACACACCACCCCACACACACTCACTATGTTATACCATTTGAATGTTTTAACTGTGTGACTAAGTGAGAAAAATATATTGTTATGTTTAGATCAGTTCTCTTTCTGCTGATTTGCACAGATCTTGCCACTAAAATATATGCCTTCCCTGAAGAAACTCCAAAATGCATAGGAGCATTAAATTCCAGGACTAAATTTATCAAGTAAATATATTATTAGGGGATCAGGAAAGAGAACAAAATTAAATATATCCTTTGCCCATTAAATGATTCTTTTCCCCTGCCAGCTGAACACCACTTTTTCTCTGCCTTACAGTTGGCATTTCTCTTATATTTGCTTGTCTGGACCCCTTCTTCCCTCAAACTGTGGTATGTGCCTGAAAAACCCGAACAATTAAAAATAATAATTAAAAGGGAAGGTTGGATCAGTAAGCAGAACAAAATAACTCCCCTATAGCGGCCTAAGTCAACACATACAGTGTTGCTGGCTACCTACCCTATGATAGTTTTCAAAAATAATGCAACTGAATATTGTAAATGCATTTCTTTGTATATCTTTGTTTCTGCTGTTTCTTGATACCCCCTGCCTACCTCACAACAGCCACATATGGAAAAAACCATCATGCTAGGGGAGGTTGAAGGCAGAAGAAGTAAAGGAAAACCGAAGAAGGGATGGACTGACCTCATAAAGGAAGCCATAGCCTTAATTTAGAACACCTAAACGAAAGCTAGGACACCTCAGGGATGTCATGGATAGGATACTTTGGGAAGCTTTCATTCATATGGTTGCCAGAGTTGGAGATGATTTGACAGCAGATAACAACAGATGTGGGATGTGGCATTCGGTGGTGCCACTCAATCACTTTAGTACCTGGATATGCTTTAGGGAGGGGTGGGAGAATGTGTTAGCCATGTATCTCACTGTATTTGTATAGCATGTAAGTAACTTTTCTTATCTCCCACTCACTACCAGTTCATGCTTTGCATCTGTTTCTATATTCCTGATATGTTAGAACAAAAAAACCACCAAGCACTATGGAAAAGGTACAAACTGAGCACATGCAGTTTCACATTTTAGACTCAAGTCATAGCACCATCATGAATATAGCTATAAAATGGAGCGGAGGGTCATTTGGCGAGGCCCTGGTGGCCTCAGGGTGCAAATCTAGCTGCACCATTGATAAGGCCATGGGGTTGGCTAATTTCCTATTGTATGATTTTCTGGTTCCCTTGTTTAGTTATTCTGCACACTGCAGCTATTTTCCACTCTGCCTGTCCAGTATCAAGGTGGGGTCCGAAATGCAGTTGGCTCCTCTGGCCTCTATTGTAATACTAAAAATAGAGGGGGTTCCTGAATCAGCTTCTTCTAACTGTTACTACGTATAAGAAGCAATGACAGTTATCACTGCCACTTGTTCTGCGCAGTGTTTCTTACTGAGACCTGTAATCCAGAGCGCTGGTTCCTGGGAGCAGTAGTTCCGCAGCTCAGAAACGGGGATTAGTGTGGATAACTCCCTAGCATGCCAATTCATCTAAATATATGGCAAATGTAAAATTGTCCTAGCACTGGGGATGAGCTTTAAAATTGGACACATGGTATCTGTAGAAAGGATTTGTACAGCCATTAGTAAAGACAGCCACACTGAGGTTGCGTTATGCTTAATGAGCCTTGTGGCACTCCATGAAGTTCTTCTGTCACACAATTTTTTTCTTACCGTAAAATAGGATCCTTTGAACCTGTCTTGACATTAGTGCCAAGTGTGCCCCATTTTGCTGAGTGGCAAAATGTTTCAAGGTGCAGCACTTACCTGGCTTTGGTTTTGTATGGAATGAAATCACTGAGGACCTGTGGCAACTTGTAATATTTGAATGTATATACTAATATGCAGCCTGAGTCCAGCGGGAGGCAGACAACAGAAACATTCCAGCAAAGCAAGTGTCATTGCCCCTCGCCGGATTTCCAGAGAAGTACCAGCATATCCCCAAATGCCCTCTCCTCAGCTCAGCCCTCTCTGTGCCTCTCTCAGCCTGCCTTATTCCCTGATTCAGAACTGCAGCTTCTATTGTTCCTCTGCACACAAGGAAATAGATGACAACATTACTGGTACAGAAGAAAAACGGTATAACCCTTACCTGCTTCTCTGAGTTGTAATGCAATCTTCTTACAATTAGCTCCCACTGCGGAACATTACCTGAATATCCCAGGCAATTAAAATTCCTTTGGCAAGTCCAGGAGTCTGTAAGGCCAGTTATCGCCTTACAATAAGATATTGCCTTTCTGTGTAACTAGGTTCATATAAGGTTGTTTGGGGGGAAATAATGATGTAGTAGGAACTTCTGAAACTACCATGGTTTTGTGCAAAAAGTGATAACTACTTCTCTCTAAAGCATTTCTTCCATTCCAGTACACAGGTGTGCACATGTGTGTGTGTGTGTGTGTGTGTGTGCATACATCCTCTCACTATTTGAGCCCCTCCATAAAAATTGGACTCAGCAACTCTCCATGATTAGAAATCCAAATGATAAAGCAGCAAAACATAACAAATGTCATTTTAAAATGTTGTGTTTCTGTACTAAAATTATCCCATGTTTTTCATATAGAATAGTCATTCAGCTTTTTCCTGTCCAATAATTTATTAAAAACAATTCAATGGACTGTATCCAATGTGGTCATTCCATTAGCACAATGCTTTTATCATTTGTAGAAACTGCATTTTCATCTTTCTAGAAGGGTCAGGTGCAATACTTTGATTGGATCTTCACTAGGCCAGGTGTTCTTGTGCTTGTTGGTCACTACTTGTACAAATGCCACCTCTTCTACCATTTCTGCTAGTATAAAGTTGGATACAAGCTGTTAAATTTTTAAGGGGGCACCTCAGCTATGTAATTCCCTACCCTAAACATGTGATTCCCCCATGAGTGAAATTTGGGGTATAATTTTGACATCTCTGTCCTCAGAACAGTCAAATTAAAGAAATCAGAAAGACAAACCAGCAAATCTTTACACAGAGGCTGTCTAAACAACACTACGTTTAGGGTTCCTAAGTCTTGTTTGGAGGGATGTTACTGGGATGGGCAACCTCTTTCAGCCGAAGTAGTCATTTCTTCAGCAGCAGCACCTGGCAATACAGCACAATTTTAGACATGCGTCTTTACAAGTAAGATCTGCTGAGTTCAGTTCATTGAATTTTATCCCAGTCTATCAATATCCTGTTGATTGTTAATAACATATCTCATGACATACAACGTTTATTTTTTAAAAACATTTCTATTGATTTTCATTATCCAAAAAAAGCTTCATAAGCATCAGCCTCAGGCCTCAATGATATAAAGGTGTCACTATACATAAAGGGAAGAAACCTGTATGTTAGGACATAGAAACCTGTGAAACACAGGTTTTATATGTAACAGTCAGCCTCATTTTTCAGCCAGGATTGTGTTTCATCAATATGTGTATCTTTTCATACACATGGAAAGCAGTGTGCCCTGTTCACATGTGATTGAATGGTTTATACAACCACAGCGTAAATTATCAATTACCCACATTCTATCCTACCATTCTTTTCATTTCTCCAATACCTTCCTGCTTCCGATCTTGCTGCCATCCAAAAATGTTAAGTGCATTTTATAATATGAGTGTTGATTATCACATGAACACAAGGCTGTCATTACACATATGCATTTATTTGTGATTTTTCCTTGCTTCTTGAAATACCAGGCTCCAGAATCAATTTGTTCTGCCGCCACGTATGGAAATAATACCCAGTTTTGGAGGCCAAACCTAATAGTAGTTTCTAGTTGTGTAAAAGGTCTTACTAGGTGTGCCTGTACTTGAAATATAGATACAATGTGTATTATTTGGTGAGTATGTATCCAAGCTTTGATGCTTTGATGTCAGTCTTGCAACTGTATCCTAGTTTTAGGGAAACATTCTGTGAAATAAGTCTTTCTGAATGTGTAAATTTGTCTTGATCAAAGAAAAGGGGATGACATAGAAAGAGTGCCAGAGGTGATGGTGAAAACAATTCAGTGCAGATACTACTGCATGTCTTATCTAAGCCAAATAAAATCAAAGGGCTCAGAAATGGACAATTCTCTGCAGCTTTGTACCCGTAACCTTTCTGTTTCTTGTTTTACCATCTCTAGATTCCATCAGGGTGTAATTGATTTGCATGTTTGTAATAAGTGCAAATGTAATAAGAATAAATTAAGTAATTAACTATTGACTGCCACTTCTCAATACCCAAAATCAGCTGCCTGATGTGGCTTTCTGACTCTGTCCAATGGTAGGACAGGCCTGAACACCTTTAATCACTGAATATTAATATGTGTCTAGCTCTTGGAGAGGGAAAATGTATTTTAATAAATATGCTTTACAAATATCCCTGATTTTTCTTACTTAGAGTTATCTTTTCTGCACAAAGTTGATAATTGTGATGTCTGCTTTCGATTTCATTCCAACACTGAGACCCAAGCACTACAGAAAAAGCTTTCTTTCCTGCTTTGCCAGTGCACAGCCGCTAGGTGGAGCTGCGCAATAGCAGAATAGCATAAATACACCAGAAGAAAGAGCACTGTTTTCTCAACTGTAATTTAACACCAAACACTGGGGGAAGAATGCTGGGGAGGAGGCCAGGAGACGAGGGAAACTGGAACACTGGGCAAAAACCTGCCTTATGTAGAAAAGTTTGCTGTATTCATTTTCCCTTCGCTCCAGTAGATGCTCTTGAATTTAGCAGGCACATCATTGTTCATCTGTGTTGTTAATGTTTCATATTCAGGGGATGAGACTAACTTGGGGGACTATTGACTTGCATGTTTAAACAGAAATAAGGCCTGTAACTCCCAGCATGCCCCAACCAGCTGTTCCACCTCAAAATGCAAACTCTCTTGGGCCAGACCAGCCTCAAGTTAAAGTCTCTTGAGCAACAGCATTTTGCCACCTTACTGCAAAACACAACGGATTTTTGTCCTTTTAGAATATGACTGTGTGAAGATGGGAGAGGAGCTATAGAACCTGAGTAAAAAATTAACAGAATACCAAAGAATGGATGTCAAAGATGGATAATCTTCCTGAAGAGGCCAGTGTAGGTTCTTCATTGTAGATTTTTCAGCAACAGCAAAAACTTGGCTCTTTGAGTTTCATGAAAGCTGATGATGTGATGCATTGGCTGTTGACCGGTTCAACATTATGGGAGGATCATGATTACCCAGTACTTTACTCTGTTTTAATTGTTAAGAGTGCTTTATATCATGAGTCACCATAGTGATCTCCCCAGTGGAAAACCAAGTTAAAAGTATTTCAGTTAATTAATTGATAAAAATGACAGATAAGGACAGACCAATCTGTCAGTTTCAGTTTTTCCCAGCATCTCAGTTTCATAATCCTACATTCACTCCATTTCTTTCCATATCACTTTGTGGCTTTAAAAAAAAACCCATCCACACAAAATGCATGCATTTTCATTTGTATTTTTCTGATATATGCACTATTATATGTAATTTTACCTAACACACACTTCTTTGCAGGCAGCTTTCCTTAATATAATGCTAGTTTGTGTATTCCCCCCACTATATGGCTTTTACACTCATATTTTCCCTGAATATGCACATTTGTGTGTGTTTGTTGTGTGAAGAACTGCATTGCAAAATTCTGTGATGTGTAAATACCAACTGATACCTGCATTCTGGTTTGCACATTCATTTGGCAGTTACGATTTGTTAAGATCTTATCCAAATGTGAAACAGAAGAGATTCTTCCCCATCCCTGAGGAGAAATTGGATCCAGAGAA